>NC_080171.1:72137407-72379907 GCF_950295315.1 Erinaceus europaeus | reverse complement strand
CTTTGGTGAGGTGAGCTATACACACACACATACACACATATACACATACACGCATGGCATCCCTGAAATCTTATTGTTCTGTAAACCTGTATTAAGTCACCAGTTATAGTAACAACAATAAAAGAAGAGGGGCCAGGTGATGGCTTTCCAGGTAAAGTCACCAAGCTCAAGGACCTGGGTCTTTGCTCTCCACTTGCAGGAAGGAATCTTCAAAAATGGTGGAGCAATGCTGCAGGTGTCTCTTCTTACTGCCTCTAACCTGCCTCTTTCTCCCTGTCTCCCACCTGCATCCAAAAGAAGAAAATGTGTGTGTGTTAGGGGGGGAGATTGTCTGGAATTATGGAGTTCCACAGGCACCAAGTCCCAATGATAACCCTGGCACCAAAACAACAACAGCAATAGTAAAAGAAGAAAATCGGCTTAATGGCCTTTGTTCCCTATGTTTTGAGGACTAGTGTTGATGGAGGGCCAGTCCAACCTTCTAGGGCTTCTTGGAATTGAAGCTTGGGCCAGCCCACGTTCCTATACCTGTCCTGTGAAGTCTAACTTTTGCTTCTTTTGGTTTCAACACAGCACATGCTGAGACGGGAAGAACCACATGCTGAAGTCTCATTCTTGAAAATGCTGTCAATAGACATCCTCAGGTAAGCTCAGAAACCCTCTACTGGCCCAGTCATTCCATTATTTTTTCTGCTGTGTTGCTTGAACCCAGGCCTTGCTCTGAGCTCACTGAGTCCCGTGAAGATCAGAGAGAGAGGTGGTTTCCTGCATCACCACCCAGTGCCCCCACTCAACAGGTCATCAGTTCCAGGCCTCCTGAGAACAGACCAGAAACAAAACCCCCACCTTTATTTTGGTGTGTAAGGCTCACTGTACACCCTTATCTCTCTTTCAAACTTGATTTGCAAAGCTTGTGACCCAAAGAAGGGTGAGGTAATGGACTAGCCTGGCCTGTGTAATGCCAGTGTCACTGATTTTTCCAGGACACAGGGAGAACAGTGCTTGGGGCTCTTTTTACTCTGCTTAAGCATCAGACAAATGCAGGCACATCCGGAGCACCCAGAAGATAGCAAACAGGTGCCGAATGTCTGTGCCTCTTGTTCTTTCTGTTCGCACAGTGGCCCCTGTGGGTGGGGAACCTTATCTACACACTGGATGAGAGGAAACCGCCTCAATGAGGTCAATTAACAGAGCACCACTAGACAGGCAGAACTGGGCTTAGAGAGGAGGGCTGTTTTTCTGTAAAGCAGAAAGTCACTGCTGCTCTTCTGCTATCTGTGTTTGTTGTTGTTATCACAAAGGCTTCACTGCTCTAGGCTGACTTTTTCTTTTTCTTTGTTTTTTCTCCCCCATACAGAAAGACAGGCATAGCTCACTTGGATAGTGTACTGCTTTGCCATGTATGTGACCCAGGTTTGAGCCTGGACCCCATGGCATTGAAAAAACCTTTGGGGCTGTAGTACTTTTCACTTTCTACCTCTCTGTCTCCTATCTCTACCAAGAATGAATAAAGAAAGAGAGAGAGAAAGAATGAAGACAGAGATAGCTTCCTTCAGTGCAGTGGAGGCTGGACTTGAGCCTGGGGTGCTTTGCAGCTTCTCTCTCTCTCTAGTATTTATTGATTAATGAGAGATAGGAGAGCAAATGAGCTGGAAGTATGGATCGACCTGTCAATGCCCATGTTCAGCAGGGAAGCAATTGCAGAAGCCAGACCTCCCACCTTCTGCACCCTATGATGATCCTGGGTCCATAATCCCAAAGGGATGAAGAATAAGAGAGCTATCAGGAGAGGGGATGAGATATAGAGTTCAGGTGGTAGGAATTGTACCCCTCTTATCTTATGGTCTCGTCAATATATCCATTTTAGTATGGATCAACCTGTCAATGCACATGTTTAGTGGGGAAGCAATTACAGAAGCCAGACCTTCCACCTGCTGCACTCCACAATGACTTTGGGTCCATACTCCCAGAGGGATAAAGAATAGGAAAGCTATCAGGGGAGGGGATGGGATACAGAGTTCTGGTCGTGGGAATTGTGTGGAGTTGTACCCCTCTTATCCTATGGTTTTGCCAATGTTTCCTTTTTATAAAGGAAAAAATATTTCCATTTTATAAATAACAATTAAAAAAAAAAGAAGAGAGAACAAGAAATAGAGCATTACTCTGACACATGTGCTTCTGGGAATTGAACTTGGGACCTCACAATTGAGATTCCAATGCTTTATCTACTTACTATGTTGCCTCCCAGACCAGACTTTGTAGCTTCTAACATGTCTGGATGTGATTTTCAGGTCCTTCCCTATCACAACTGGTGTCCTGGAACCCCTTGGCTTCTGATGGGAGGGGAAGTACTTGTACAGAAGCAGTGAGGACCCACTGACCTTGTTCTAGAGGCTGCAACCACACACACCCCCTACCAAACCTGGATGCAGAGACATCTGGCTGGTCAGCACCACATCCTCAGCCAGTGCCTATTATTGTTCATGAACTTGAACTGCCTTTTCGTGAGGCACCTTGTCTCTTGCTTTCAGCATTCCATGTGTTGTGCTCCTTCCTCCTTACTTGTATGCAGCTATCTGCCTCTGACAGCACTTGCTATCAAGTTGCCAGGCATGTCTGCTCATCCTGTGCTGAGAGTCTGATTGGGAAGCAAGAAGCACCATTTTATGTTCCCATAACCAATGGGATATTTGTATGAGGTACTGTAAACATTACTTTCATTGTAGATCAGGGAGACTTTCAAGTAGGGCCGTGAACCATATCATTTTGTCCACCTAACTCAAGCCCTATTCTTGGCTCTACAAAGTGGACACTTTTGTAATTTCCCTTCTACAGGTTGAGTAGAAGAAGTCTCACACAGAAGCCACAACTGGTGCTTGGCAAAAAAAAAAAAAAAACTGCTTCCTCCCTGCTGCCATTCAGTGTCTGTGTTCTCAGGCCTTCCTCCATGCTAGGATCATCTAGGAGCTCTTGTCCTGCACGAGAAGTCCTTTACTTACAAACTGTCTCATTTAGCAAAGCCATATGGAACAAAACCTATTTTATGATGGGTTATTAATACAAGCAAGGGATGGGATCTTTCATCTATTTTTGATAACAAAATATCATTACACATCTAAATTAAGATCCAGACATTTCATGGACTGAAAGGTGACTTACCTGGTAGAGTGCCCACTTTACCATGCTGATGGACCCAGTTTCAAGCTTCTGGCTATCAAATGGGTGCACCATGCACAGAGGAAGCTTCAGGAGTGGTGGAGTAGTGATCCTTTTGTCTATGTTGCTCTTTATTTTAATGAGAGAGAAAGCTGCGCGTGCACACACACACACACACACACAGACACACACACACACACACACACACACACACACACTGAGAAAGGGGGAGAGAGAGAGAGAGAGAGAGGAGAGTACTACTCAGCTCTGGATTATGATGGTGCTGGGGACTGAACCTGAGGTCTCAGTCAGGAAAGTCTTTTACAGAACCATTATGCTGTCTTCTCAGCCTTCTGAAGGTCCCCTATTAGTCTCTCATATTTTATCTAGGAAATTTAAGAAAAAAGAAAAGAGGAAAGAAAATAAGAGAAAAGAAAAGAAAAGAAAAGAAAAAGACCTGGAAGCAACCCAGGTGTCCAATGAGTGGCTGAGTAAGTTATGGTATATATACACAGTGGAATACTACTCAGCTACTAAAAATGCTGATTCACATTCTTCACTTTGTCTTGGATGGAGCTTGAATGAATAATGTTAAGTGAGATCAGACAGAAAGAGAAGGAATAATATCAGATGATCTCATTCACAGACAGAAGTTGAAAAACAAGATCATAAAAGCAAACACCAAAGTAAAAGATTCTGGGGGTGGAGGGTGGGGTTCAGGTCCTGGAGCATGATGGTAGAGGAGAACATAGTAGGGGTTGTATTGTTATATGGAAAACTGAGAAATGTTATGCATGTACCCACTATTGTATTTTACTGTCAACTGCAAACCATTAATCCCCCAATAATGGGAGTATGGACTGACCTGTCAATGCCCATGTCCAGTGGGGAAGCAATTTCAGAAGCCAGACCTTCCACCTTCCGTACCTCATAATGACCCTGGGCCCATACTCCCAGGGGCATAAAGAACAGGAAAGCTATGGGGGGGGATGGGATACGGAATTCTGGTGGTGGGAACTGTGTGGAGTTGTACCCCTCTTCCCCCCGCCTTTTTTTGCCCTTGTTGTTGTAGCCTTGTTGTGGTTATTATTGTTGTTGTTGATGTCATTCGTTGTTGGATAGGACAGAGAGAAATGGAGAGAGGAGGGGAAGACAGAAAGGGGGAGAGAAAGATAGACACCTGCAGACCTTCTTCATTGCCTGTGAAGTGACTCCCCTACAGGTGGGGAACCGGAGACTAGAACCGGGATCCTTATGACAGTCCTTGCGCTTTGCGCCAAGTGCGCTTAACCTGTTGCGCTACCACCCGACCCACAGTTGTACCCCTCTTATCCTATGGTTTTTGTCAGTGTTTCCTTTTTATAAATAAAAATTAATGAAAAAAGGGGGACTCTGGGGTAAGTGGGAGGGTTCAGATTCTGGAAGACAGAGGAGGACCTAGTGAAGTTTGAACTGTTATGTGGAAAACTGAGAAATGTTACATATGTTACATACAAACTATTTTATTTTATTTTACTGTTGACTGTAAATCATTAATTCCCCAATAAAATTTTTAAGCATTTCTAGCTAACCATTTTCTCTCTATTCCCTTAACAAAAGAAAATCATATCCTTTCTTCCTTCTTCTTGGTATCATAGGAGTTGGAACTTATAGAAAAAAAAAAAAAGATGACACTAGGAGTAGTGTGGGGGGGAGAAAACGAGGGAATGGGGAAGCAACATAATGGTTATTCAAAAAGACTCATGCCTAGGGGCCAGGTGGTGGTATATATGGCTGAGTGCACATGTTACAGTGTGTAAGGACCCAGGTAGTAGCTCAGTAGGTTAAGTGCACATGGCACAAAGTGTAGGGACCAGCACAATAATCCTGATTTGAGTCCCTAGGTCTCTACCTGCAGGGGGGCCACTTTACAAGAGGTGAAGCAGGTCTGCAGGTGTCTATCTCCCCCTCTCTGCCTTCCCCTCCTCTCTCAGTTTTTCTCTGTCCTATCCAACAACAGCCACAACAACAACAACAATAACAACAAACAACAACAAGAGCAACAAAATGGGAAAAATGGCCTCCAGGAGCAGTGGATTCATAGTGCAGGCACTGAGCCCCAGCGATAAGCCTGGAGGCAAAATAAATAAATAAATAAATAAAATAAAATAAAATAAAAATAGAAGAAGTGGAGGAAGAACAAAAGGAATAAAAGATCCAAATACTGCCAATATTAAATAGCAGTTTGTACTTAGTCATTCATTCTTTTATTATTATTATTATTCATTCTTTTTTTTTTTTGTAGCTGCTGAATTCAGCTCAGGGTCAGGTAGTTGGAACTGACTGACCCCAGTCACTCAGGGCACTGAGCAGGAAGCCCTACCTTCGCAAGGAGCCCCACACATACCCACATTCATGACTGCGACCCCTGAGAAATGCCAGTAAACTCCACATGCACATCTTTGGGAAGCAAGAGGAAACTGAGCAGCTCAAGAAAACCTCCACAGACCTGAGGGAATGTGCAAACTACCTCCAGACTGGATCCAGCAGGTGGCTCACTCATGTTACCATGCTCAAGGACCTGGGTTTGAGACCAGGGCTACTACATGTGACAGCCTATGGGGGCTGTACCGGGGGAGCTTCACACATAGTGGAACGGTGCTGCCATGTCTCTTCTTTCTCTTCTTCTGTCTTTCCTCCTCTAATAAAAAACAAACAACCCCCCCCACCCAAAAAAATATCCACTGTGAATGGTGAAGTCATGGAGGCATTGAGCCCCTGTGATAATGTTGGGGGTAATGTGAGGGAAATACAGTTATTACATCCAGACAGTGTCCCTGATCAGGAAGATATATATTTTTTGCACCTCAACTTTAGGACAAAACTATGTGAAACTGTGTTGTTGTAGGATCTGCTGTATGCACTCAGTCAAGCCTGAGCCAGTTAAATCTGATTCTGTAAGAAAAGGGTGTGTTGAGACAGGTGTGTGTGTGTGTGTGTGTGTGTGTGTGTGTGTTAAGAGATCCAAGTAATTTCAAATAGTAGAATGAACTCTGCAGTATTTCAAAAGTGGGCCATACCAATCCACATATCCAAATGAGTGTTTTGTATATCAAGTGCTAGGACAGCTGGTGCATCTGAGCAGAGGGTATGAATTTATAATCAAAGAAGTGGTACTATTGGGGCTGGGGAGATAGCACAATGGTTCTGCAAAAAGACTTTCATGCCTGAGACTTCAAGACCCCAGGTTCAATCCCCAGCATCATCATAAGCCAGAGCTGAGTAGTGTTCAAGATAAAAAAAGAAAATGGTGTTACTAATATGAGGCATTATACAGTGACTACCGGCTGCAGTCTTGTGGTTGAATCCACACCCTTCCTCAGTTGAGTGATTCAGGACACACGTTCTTTTACTGCTCTGAGCCTCAGCTTGCTCATCATGGGCAATGCTTTAAAGGTGGTTGTGAGAAGTCAAGCAAGGGCATGTGTAGGCCTTAGATACTGACACCTCATCAACACTCGGTCATTGCCAGCTCCTGATGGCAATTAGTGCAGTAACCAGCACGTGCAGATGATAAGGTGCACCAAAGGACACATTCAAACCCTGGAAAGGTTTTCTGTCTCCAGGGCTTCATGACTGCAAAATCCCACCACTCCTGGAATACTTCTTTTCTCCTTCTTCCTCCCTCCTCCCTTCTTCAACTTTTGTTTTTTTACATTTGAGATATAGGAGTAAGAGGAGAAACATCACAGCATGTGCATACTGTTCCACTTCCTAATGTCTTAACATGCACGTGGTTTAGGAGCCCTGATTCCTGCCCAGCAACCCCAGTTTCTGTATCTCCCTCAGAACATCACTCACACATGATTTCCTGTCTAAGCTTTTAGAGTCAGGGGGTTTATGAAGTGTGCTCTCTTAATGAAAAGTTATAGCAAAGTTCTTCCTTGATGAAAACTAATTTAGAGTGAACAACTGGACTTAACTTACTAGCAATTAACTATAGTCAGCACTTTCAGGGACTCACTTTTTGCTGCTGATTGCTTTTCCCATCCCCAAGCATTTAAAAAAAAAAAGGGTGTGTGTGTGTGGTGGTGGGGGATGGTAGGGCACCAGGTTAAGCACACAGAGAAAGAAGCACAAGGACCAGTGCAAGGATCCCAGTTCCCAGCTCCCCACCTGCAGTGCGGGTGTGTGTGTGTGTGTGTGGGGGGGGGGTGCTGGTCACTTCACAAGCAGTGAAGCAGGTCTGTAGGTTTGTTTCTCTCCCCCTCCCCCCTCTCGATTTCTCTCTGTCCTATCCAACAACACCAAATGGAAAAGATGGCTGCCAGGAACAGTGGATTCATGGTGTAGGCACCAAGCCCCATCGATAACCCTGGAGGAAAAAAAAAAAAAGATTGATAATAATCCCTTTAAAGCCATCTCCCATTCTTTCTTGATTTCTCTCTCTGTCCAATACATAAATAAATAAATAAAATATTTAAAAGAAGAGGAAGAAGGAGGGGGAGGGGGAGGAGAAAATGAACTTCCTGGGAAATGTCTTCCTCCCTCTTGTAGAATAATGTACATAAAGGCTTTCAGCCTTTTTGTTCTTGGGAGTAAAATTTCACAGCTGTACTGGAATCATCTCATTTCTGTCTCAATTGTCTGAGTGGAGATAGTTTGAGACTCTAGGATGCATGACACCCCCAGAAGGCTGCAGTCTGAAGCTCTGATGGATTGAAGCAGATCTTATCTCACTTTTGGCATGAGGGCAATGCCTTATTCACAGCTCTGTACCATACAGAAGTGAGTCTGTGCCCAAGCACACAGGAATGCAAACCCAACAATTATTTACCAAGTGGAATGTGTGTCTTGTGTTTCTTTCTGTCTTAAGGGAACTCTGTTGACATTTCTTGGTTTTAGTTTTGATGGAGTGGGTCGTTAACATGTTAGAACCTGATTGGGGGGGGGGCAAAATTCCCTATTTTTTTTCTCTTTTCAGGAAAAATCATTTCTATGTGAAAGACCATCTGGAGAAGTGGGTGAATAATAAATCACTGCGAACAGCAATTAGACTTACTGAGAGTCCAGTTATTTTCTTGCAAGTCAAGACAGGAGTATATGGGATGAATGTCTACGAATAATATTGTAGTCAAGTTCCTTGTGGGAAAGACAAAGGGTAGGAAGACCCAGGCTGCCATTCCAAGAAGAAAGGAGGGACCATCTGCTGCAGTGGGAAGGAATGAAACAGTATTTGAAATTCTGTCATCTTTGCAAATATCAGATGTGATTTTTATCCTATGAAGCTTTTCTGACATCCTTGAAAAATACTGTGTTCTGTAATTTTTCACTGATCCATTGATATAAATCAAGATAAAGCTTTTCTACTTCTGTCAGTTTTACCAAGGAGCTGGACTCTCTGACCTGAGTCAGCTCTCTTAGCTTCTCCTTCCCCATTTAGGAAGCTAGTGAAAATGCCCCTGTGATTCAGCTCCTGCCGCAGAAGTGATTGGTAAGCAAAAATCCCATCCACCTAAAAGTAGTGGGTTTCAAAGAAGAGGAAGTCAACTTATGAATAAGCTTGAGTGATGCATTTTCAAAGAATAAAATAATTAGACTTAGGACTGGGCAGGGGAGCACCCAGTAGAGTGCATGTCACCATGTGCAAGGCCCCTGGTTCAAGGCCACCCCATCCCAGGGGGTAAGCTTCAGGAGCGGTGAAGCAGTGTTGTAGGTGTCTCTCTTGCCTTCTTTATCGCCTCCCTTCTCCTTTTCTGTCTCTATCAAAATAAAAGAAAAAAAGTAGAGGAAAAATGACCACCATGAGAGGTGGACTCATTATGCAGGCACTGAGCACTAGTGATAACCCTGGTAACAAAACTAACTAACTGACTGACTGACTAAATAAAGTAATCAGATATAACATAAATGTTAAAAACAAGGAGGATGTTTCAATGAATTATTAAGATTATAGATATTCTTATTTCTATCACACTCCACCTCTCCCTTCCATCCATCAAATGAATAGCAAAACCCACCTTGAAAGTTTCACTGTATCCTGTCTTTTGAACAACTTTGTCTGAGCCAGGAGGTGCAAATGGTTGAGCACACATGTTACAATGAGCAAGGACCTGGGTTTGAGCCCCCGGTAACCACTTGCAGGGGGAAAGCTTTGCAAGTGTTGAAGCAGTGTTGCAGGTGTCTCTTTATCTCTCTCCCTATCACCCCTTCCCACTTGATTTCTGGCTGTCTCTATCTAATAAATAGAGGGTGTTTTTTGTTTTTTTGCCTCCAGGGTTATTTCTGGGGCTTGGTGCCTGCATTACGAATTCACGGCTCCTGGAGGTCATTTTTCCCATTCCCATTTTTGTTACCCTTTTTATTGCTGTCATTGCTGTTATTATTGTTGGATAGGACAGAGAAAAATCAAGAGAGGAGGGGGGGGAGAGAAAAACAGACACCTGCAGACCTGCTTTACTGCTTGCAAAGTGACCCCCCCTATATTTGGGGAGCCAGGAGCTCAAACCTTGATCTTTATGCCAGTCCTTCTGCTTTGTGTCAAGTGTGCTTAACCTGCTGTGCCCAGCTCCCAAATAAAGATAATTAAAAGAAATTCTTAATATTAAAAAGAGAGAGAGAGGGAGATACCACACCATTGAAGCTTCCCTTAGTGCAGTGGGGGGCAGAGTTGAACCTGGGTCATACCCATGATAAAGCAAGAACACTACCTAAGTAAGCTACTTGCCAGATCTTGATGAGTTTTACAGCTCTACAATATAAAAATAGGTAGCGGTTGGAGTAGGGTTCAAGTGCAGTGATCAGCATTCAAGTTCCCAGTCCTGGCTTGCAGGGGGATGCTTCAAGAGTGGTGAAGCAGTATTACAGGTGCCTCTCTTTCTCTCTTCCTTTTTAGCTCCCCGTTCCTGCTCCATTTCTCTCTGTCATATCAAATAAAACTAAGAGGAAAAAAATGGCTCACTAGGAGCAGTGAATTGGTTGTGAAGGCACTGAGCTCACTGATTAATTCTGGCAGCAATTAAAACACACATACACACACATACATAAATATATGAATGTTATCCATTTCAGCTATGTAACATAATTATGCAAATGCAAAGCAGCTAGGAAAGAAACACCTTTAAAATGCAATGGATACATACCATGGTAGGATTATGAATTGTTTTCTTCCCTTTGTATCATAGAGTCAAATTTCTCAACCTCCATGTTCTAAGTCAATGTGGCTTGTTTTCTATGACTTCTGTGTTTTCTTCATGGGCTCCCTCTGCTCACAACACTGGGGGTGTCTGTCTTTGGAGTGGAAGAAAGTTTGGACTTCAAAGATGGACTTGCTGTGGCTGGGAGAATGACTCAGCAGCTTTAGTCATGCCTGGCAAGTTTGAGACTGCAGGCTTGAGCCTCAGCACTAAGCTAGAATCAAGCTAGAACAGTGCTCTGTTATCTCTCTCTTAATCATTCAAATAAGTCTTTCAAGATAAACCAGGAAACTATAAAAATGTTGATTTCCTTTCAAGGTAAATGGTGAGGACATCTGGACATAGAAACTTGTGTCAGGAGGATGCAGAAAGCTCTAGACTGGCTCACCTGGGCCTGAGAAATAGCTCCCTGCTTAGGGCACATGCCTTGCTGTATGCAGTGGCCCAGATTTGAACCCTGGCACCACATGGCAGGTCCTATGGCAATAGAGGCAGCTCTGGTGCTGTCATCTTTCTCCCTCTTTCTCTCTATCTGAATGGAAAAGCAGTCTGGAACAAGTGAAACCATGTGTGGATCCACCAACAATCCCAAAGTCATATGTGACTGAATATTTGTATCCCACCAAGATGCATGTATTGAGGCCCTATCTCTGACCCCAACATGATGGGTTTTAGAGATGGGCTAATTAGAGATTAGGGTTAGGGAATTTCAGGAAGGTAGCTCCTTCACACATACTATGGCTGCTCTGTTCTCTTGTCACTTGTAGGACCTGGCTAGTAACAGGCACATTCAGTTCTCAGCTGTGCTCTGCAGAGCTGCACCACCTGGAAAACCACTCTCTTATCTCTTCAGCCAGTGACTTCCCATTTTATTTATGCTTATATTATCTACTTATATAATATTTATATTTCTTCATATTAACTTTTAAATTTATTTTATTTGATAGAGAAAAATTGAGAGGGAAGGGGGATAGAGGGAGAGAGACACAGGCAACCCTGCTTTACCACTTGCAAAGTTTCCTCTCCCCCTCCCTGCTGGTGGGGACTGGGGGCCTGAACCTGGGTCCTTGTGCATGGTAACACCTGTGCTTTATCAGGTGTGCCGCTCTCCATCTTCTAGTGGTGGGGAAAGAGTAAAGGTGAAAGTCATTTTGCTGTCAAGTTAATGCCACAAAGATCCTTGCCAAAGGAAGAACTGAACTGGATTCAATAGCGTCCATCCAGAGAAAGTCATGTCCTCCCCCTCCCAGCCCCCGCCATAAAGGTCTTAAGAATCAGGAGCATGACTTTCAATGGAGGTTATGCTGTGTTGTCTCCACTAGTTCCACGACAGAAATTTTATTTATTCATTTAATATTTTTTCTTTTTTAAAAAAATTATCTCTATTTATGAGAGACAGCCAGAAATCAAGAGGGATTGGGGAAGATAGAGAGGGAGAGAGAAAGAGAGACACCTGCAGACCTGCTTCACCACTTGCAGAGCTTTCCCCCTGTAGGTGGAGATGGGGGGGGCTTGAACCTGGGTCCTTGCGCACTGTAACATGCGTCCAATCAGGTGAGCCACCACCCAGCCCCCCATCATGATAGAAATTTTAGTAGCCACCAGAGATCCTGCTTTTTGTCTACTTTGTGTCACCAGAGTTCTCACCTCTGAGAGTCCACTGAATGTGGTGGAAATTTTTTTTTTTAATTTTCCCTAGATAGAGGGTGAGATAGAGAAGGAGAGAAGGTAAGATACCAGGGCACCATGCTCTACCCTTCAGGAAGCTTCCTCTTTTCACAGTGCTCCCATGTGATATCCAGGAGTTCAAATCCAAGTAAAGTGCACACTATTGGCTGAACTATCTCCTAGAGCCAGAGACTTAGGTTTTTAACCAGGGTCTATAAGGTTTGATGTAAATTATTGAAACTAAGGTCTAAGGTGATTTGAGGGAAAGTAACATCATAAACAAACAAAACCTCAGTTCTTGCTCATGCATTCCATGCTTCGATAACAGTCAAGAGTGAATGGAGCATCCCAGAGGGATCAGGAGACGGCATACCCTGTAGAGTGCATGTGATACCATGTACAAGGACCCAGGCTCAAATTCCGATTCCCTACTTGCAGAGGGCAAGCTTTGCAAGTGGTGAAGTAGTGCCGCAGGCCCCCCCCCCCCTCTCCCTCTCCCTCTCTCTCATTTTCTCTGCCTTTATTTAAAAAAAAAACAAAAAAAGGAAAAAAGAGGGAGGGAAGAAATGGCCATTGGGAGTAGCTGTGTATGAACCAGTGATACTGCTGGTGGCAATACCAAAAATAAATAAATAAACAAATAAATAAATAAAGCAGCTCAGAAAGTTGTGCAGTGATTAAAGCTTGAGACTTGAAAGCGTTAGGTTCTAAGTGTGATCCCCAACATTGCATGTGCTAGAGTGAGATCTAGTTCATTCTCATATATATATATATATATATATATTCCATGATTTATTTTTCACCAGAGCACTGCTCAGCTCAGGCTTATGGTGGTGCAGGGAACTGATCCTGTGACTGGGGAGTCTCAGGCATGAGAGTCTCTGCATATCAATTATTCTATCTACCCCCACCTGAAAGACACCCTTTTGACACTGACTTTTCCCACTAAGTCTGATTTTATTCCATTTCCTGGTTGTCCTCACTCTTTTCTCAGAGACCCTTCTGCCTTTAGTGCTATAGTTCTTTTTTATTTTTGCCACCAGGGTTATCTCTGGAGCTTAAGGTCTGCATTGCACCTGGAAAACATTTTTTTTATAGCAAATTATCAGGAAGCTGTGGCTGGGCAGTGGCTCAGTTAGTAGAGCCTGTGTGTTTACCAGGTACAAGGCCGGCACTGTATTTCTACTGGGCAATGCTGTTCTAGAAACTGGCCTACTTACACTCATTCATTCATGGAGTCACTCACCTAACACTGATTGTCTTCTGTGTGTTGGGCCCTAGGGCGGGGGGGGGGGGGGGGGGGGGGGGAGGGAGAAGCAAAACAGTGATCACAATTCCTGCACTGGTCAACCAAGGAGCAACCACAAGGGAGACTAAAAAAACTGACAAGTTCCTGGAACCTCACCTCTCCAGAGGCCTCCCCCACTAGGGAAAGATAGAAACAGGCTGGGTGTATGGATTAACTTACCTATGCTCAAGTCTAGCGGAGAAGTAATTATAGAAGCCAGACCTTCTACCCTCTGCACCCCATAAAGATCTCTGGTTCATACTCCCAGAGGGAAAAAGAATAGGGAAGCTTCCAGTGGAGGGGATGGGGTATGGAACTCTGGTGGTGGGAGTTATATAGAATTGTACCTGTTATCTACAATATTGTTAATCATAATTGAATCATCAATAAAAATACTAAACAAGGAAAAAGTAAAGCCCTCTTTCAGAATATTATACACACCTGATTTATACACACCTGATAGTATAAACAGAACTTCTGGAATAACCACATTGCACTGTCTCTCAGGACCACCATGATTATATATATATTCCTTCCTCCCTTCCTTCCTAAGGCAGAAGGAAATGGGGGGGGGGGGCTGGGCGGTGGCACAGTGAGTTAATTATACATGGTGCAAAGCACAAGGACCTGTGCAAGAATCCTGGTTTGAGCTCCTGGCTCCCCACCTGCAGGGGGGTCACTTCATGGGCAGTGAAGCAGGCCTGCAGGTGTCTATCTTTCTTTCCCTTTCTCTGTCTTCCCTATATCTCTTGATTTCTCTCTGTCCTATCCAACAACAACAGCAGCAATGGCAACAATAACAACAACAAAAGGGAAACAACATGAGCAACAAAATGGGAAAAAATGGCCTCCGGGAGCAGTGGGTTTGTAGTGCAGGAACCAAGCCCCAGTGATAATCCTGGAGGTAAAAAAAAAAAAAAAAAGAGAGAGAGAGAGAAAGAAAGAAAGAAAGAAAGAAAGAAAGAAAGAAAGGAAGGAAGGAAGAGAGACAGACACTTGCAGCACTACTTCACTTCTCATGAAGCTGCTTCTTGTAGATGGGGACCAAGGGTTTGAACTCAGGTCCTTGCACATGTTAATGTGTGTATTCAACCAGGTACATCCTACCCAGCCCCTAAATATTTCATAACAAGTGCTGTTGTTATTACTGTAATCCCAATAGCACTCTCTGACCAAGGCTAGGACTCCACATCTTTCTTCTTTGAAATGCTTTCTAACACGTCCAGAGTTGTCAAAAATAAGATACATGAGTCACAAAGGGAGGACAGTGCATATGTAGCTCTTATTACATTTTTCAGTACCAGTCAAAGTCATCAGTCATACGAAAAATATATAATTTAATTATCAGATAATCATTTTGTTCATCTTTCTCCTAAAACACAGTGTCTAAAGGACCCAAAGCTGGTAATTATGCTGTGTAGTTGTGGTAAGGATGCTGACAGATGGCACGCTTGTTCCAAAAGGAAGGCAGAGATATTGTCCTGTTACAAACAATTGGATTGGTCCCAAAGGGCAGGTGAAAAAAGCGTAAGAGCAGAGAAAAAGGGCAGAAACACACAGCATTGCCAGGGATCTGTCTTCAGCAAAGTGCATTGTCTGGTCCCAGTGGGTGCTCAGGTACCTTGTTGCTCCTCAGTCAGTCTTTGAGCCCTTTTTCTCACAGCACATTGAATCCACTTAACAGAAACCAGAAGCCGGGGATAAAGAACCATCAGACCACTTCTATGCAAACAGGATTGGGCTCGCACATCATTAATTTCTTTCCAAATCTTGAGTGCCATGATTCTTAAATTTCCCACAAGGATTCCCTTTACAAGGAGGTTTCCCCTCCTTGAAAATGTTCTGTTCTGCAAGCTGACCCCTGTCCAACCCCAAAGCAGGGATGGGGTGTGGTGGTGTGAACAGGCTGATGAGACTGCCGGACAGTCTCCATTTCCCCCCAGGCAATTTGGGTTAGGGGAAGTCACCTCTAGGGCAGATGGTGATGCTTCAGTGGGAGAGGCTACCTTTGCCTTGCTTTGTACAATATTGTAAGGGTGGAAAAAAAAAAGCTGTAATAAATACACAGATATCCCTGGCTAGTCATCCTCTGTCACTTTCACCTGTAGGTATGGCCCAAATCTGGCCAGACCCCACCTGTGTGTGACCCCCAGGGGTATGGGCTGCCTGAACCTCTGAGGTGCTGCCCTGTTGACTGGGGAGTGAGCCATTTGTCCCCTGGTAGCAAATGTCCTTTGTTTTCAGGATCAGTGAGTCCTTTCCCAGGTCTGTAGGGTCTTGGTCTCCAAGGGTGAAGGTGGTTTTTCTTAACTGCCCTGTGACAACTGGGTTTCACATTTCCTGAAACTGGATCTGTGGAAGGAGTCTCTGAAATTAAGAAAAGGAAGAGGACACTCAGCTTTTGAAAGAGGGGGTGGTGGAGACCACCCACTGGGCAGGCATCTCTGATGGAGAGCTCAGTAGGTAAATAAATTAGTGAAAGAAATGGAAGGATACAAAACAAACAAACAAACAAACAAAAAAAAAACCCAGGCAATCAGTTTGTCCTAGGAAGATTGCTGGCAGAGGCCAACATGAGCCCCCTGCCCCAGGCCCTACTCCACCCTTGGGCCAGAGAGAAGCTGTAGGGAGGCTCAGGATACAAACCAGTGGAGTTGGCGTATTGCACCAAAGTAAAAGATTCTGTGGGGTGGGTGTATGGGGAGAGTACAGATCCAAGAAGGATGACAGAGGACCTAGTGGGGGTTGTACTGTTATATGGAAAACTAGGAAATGTTATGCATGTACAAACTATTGTATTTACTGTTGAATGTAAAACATTAATTCCCCAATAAAGAAATTAAAAAAAAAAAAAAAAAGCCAGTGGAGCACACGCTGGCTGTTTCTCTGACTCCACTCCCAGCCTCAGAGTTTCTGGAGAGGCCTCTTGCTGAGGCCCAGTCCTATATCTTTTTGTCTTGCTACCACATTGCCATTGGTGTTTAGTGCCTGCACAGCTCCACTACTCCTAAGAGCCATTTTTTTTTTCTCCATTTACTCTAGAGATGAGAGAGAGAGGAAGGGAGAAAGACAGAAAAGAGACAACACAGCACCTTTCCATTGTTTATGAAGCTTCTCCCTTGCAGGCTCTCACCCATGCAGCCTGGGGCTCAAACCCAGATCCCTGGGCATGGCAGCATGTGTACTCTACCATGTGAGCCACCTCCCCCTTCCCCTGCCAAGTTCTATTTTTTAATTCTATAGGAAGAATGCCCGTCTGCTCTGCTCTTACCTCTTTTGACTTTCCACCCTGAATATTGGCTTGTAGAGTTCCGGAATCTTCCGCTCTATCATTGGCCTGAGGTTCTCTTTCAACTTGTTGTAGTTCTTTTTGAGTTCCTGCTGGTACTCCCTCTGGTCTGCCGTGATGAGACGCTTGTTTTTCTCCACAGCCTCACCACATCTGAGAGGCAAATATCAAAGCGGAGACAAAGTTTTATTTCTTTTTTCATTTGTTTCACTTTAAAAAATGTTCATTTTATTTTAATTAGTGGAAAAGAGAGATCAGAGCACTACCCAGATCTGTTTAAGTGCTTGAACCTGGGAACTCTGGGATCTCAGGTACGAAAGTGCGGTGTGCACCCCTACACACTATCTTCTTGGCCCTATTTACTTAATTTATTGTTTTCAGATAGTGGGTGACAGATGGCGAAAAAGAGAGAGAGGAACAGAGACACCACAGTACTGCTCCACTGCTCCCATGTGGTGGTGCTCCCATGTGGTGGCCAGGGATCTGAACCTGGGTCCTCGGGCATGTTGAGTATACATACACTCTACTAGGTGAACTATTTTGTGTCCCCACCTCCAATTACTTTTTTATTTTTGTTTATTTATTTATTTCCTTTTGTTGCCCTTGTTTTTTATTGTTGTAGTTATTATTGTTATTGATGTCATCGTTGTTGGATAGGACAGAGAGAAATGGAGGAGAGGAAGGCAGAGGGGGAGAGAAAGATAGACACCTACAGACCTGCTTCACTACTTGTGAATCCAGTCCTCTGCAGGTGGGGAGCTGGGGGCTCGAGCCAGGATCCTTAGGCCGGTCCTTGTGCTTTGCGCTACATGCGTTTAACCCGCTGTGCTACTGCCCGACTCCCTACTTTTTTATTTTTGAAGTAAAATATTTTATTAGTTAGTGAGTCAGATTACTGCTGTGACCTGAACATGAGGACTGCCCTCATGTTTGCAAGTCTGACACTCTACCTGCTGCAACTTTCCCTGGCCACTTAAACTTTGTTTCTTGTGAATTTGAAGTGAGAATAGTAAGACTTCTTGAGTAAAAGGCTGGGCAGCAGTGCACCTGGCAGAGTACACACATTAGTGACAAGGACCAGGGTTCAAGCTGCCAGTCCCCACTTGTGGGGCGTGGGGGTTAGGGGTTTCATGAGTGAATGAAATAGTGCTGCATGCACCTCTTTCTTCCTATCTCCCCCTTCCCTTCTCAATTTCTCTCTGCCTCTATAAAAGAAATCTTTAAAAAAATATTGAGTATTACTAGCAGTGTTTGCAAACTTATCAGATCAGAATCAGTTGTGGAACTTTTCAAATGCACTCCCCTTCCTTCCTCCCTCCCTCCCTCCCTCCCTCCCTCCCTCCCTTCCTTCCTTCCTTCCTTCCTTCCTTCCTTCCTTCTGATGCTCAATATGTCTCCTCCTCCTCCTCCTCCTCCTCCTCCTCCTCCTCCTCCAAGCATTAAGAATGGAACTTACAACTGCTTCCAAAGGACCAACCCTAGATATATTCTATGGCCTAGATTTTATTTCACCTGATTCTCTGGGATCCCAGTCAGGTCTTTAGACACACCAAGAGACACCAAATACAGATTTGTGTGCCCCAACTCTCACTTAATGAAACAGAGTTTCTAAGGAGGAGTAGCCAGGTATGTCTACTGTGGAAATGCCACCCAGGAAATACTAATGACAATACTAGTGACTTATTGCCACTTCCCAGGCACTATACAAGGAGATTCACATGCATCATTCTGATCAATTTGTCTGAAAAAGTAGGAAACTGAATATTTATCTTTATTTGGTCCCTGCAGCTCAGAATTGTCAGGATGCTTGGTCAAGATAATACTTTGAGGGAACTGTAGATCTGAGCTTCAAACTTAAATCACTGCAGAACAGAACCTGTCATGTTTACAAAGCAAACAACAAAACAAATAACCCAGTGATTTATGGCAATGGAAATGAACTTTAACCTCTTCCTGATATCTACCTGGGGAAGTGCCAAGAAAGAACAGTAAAAAACATGCTGGGAGAGGGCAGGGAGATAGCCTAATGGTTACACAAAGAGACTCTCAAGCCTGAAGCTTTCAAGTCCCAGGTTCAATCCCCAGCACCACCATAAACCATAGATGTACAGTGCTCTGGTAAAAACAAACAAACAAACAAAAACAAGTGATGGGAGAGAAAGAGAAAGGAAGAAAAGTGGAATCAGACTGATTACAGAAGCTGGAGCCACAACACCTGTGTGAGGTGAGTGTAATGAGTTTACACAGGAGCATCTGTGGGGGAAAGTTTTGCAAGTAATGGAGCTGTGCTGTGGTATCTCCTCTCATCTCCTTCTCTCTCTCTCTCTCTCTCTCTCTCTCTCCCTCCCTCTGTCTTTCACTACCTTAAAAAAAAAAAAAAGGAAAAATGTTGCTAGCAGCAATGGGTTGTGGAGGCACTGAAGTCTAGCGATAATCCTGGTGTTTAAAAAAAAAAAAATCAAACCCATGTTTTCTAACTCTGTGATCAGATGTGCGGAAGAATCCTGCCTGGAATTAGGTCCAGATAAGACCAGAAGGAGAGAATTCACATCCCAAGGTTAGGTATTTTTATAAGGCATGTGTAAAGACACAGGAAGATGGTGACCATTTACAAGCCCAAGAGAGGACTCTCACCAGGAACTGAATCTGTCAGCATCTTTATCTTAGCTTTCCCAGTCTCTGGTGTGGTTAAAATGGTTTTTGACTGTGGAGGGTAGATAGCATAGTGGTTATGCAAACAGACTCTCATGCCTGAGGCTCTAATGTCCCAGGTTCAATCCCCCCCGCACCACCATAAACCAGAGCTGCAAAGTGCTCTGGTTAAAAAATAAAAAAATAAAAAAATGGTTTTTGACTGGGGAGTGGGAGGATAGTGCAGTGGGTTAAGTGCATATGGCGTCAAGCACAAGGAACGGCATGAGGATCCCGGTTCGAGCCCCCAGCTCCCCACCTGCAGGGGAGTCACTTCATAGGCGGTGAAGCAGGTCTGCAGGTGTCTGTCTTTCTCTTCCCCTTTCTGTCTTCCCCTCCTCTCTCCATTTCTCTTGGTCCTATCCAACAACAAAGACATCAATAACAACAATAACAATAAAACAACAAGGGCAACAAAAGGGAAAATAAAATAAAATAACATTTAAAAATTGTTTCTGATTAAGCTACTCAGTGTATGGTATTTTGTTTTATAAGCCTCAGCTGACTAGGAAAAAAAAAGTAGAAGAGTTTTAGTTTTAGAGTAGATATATAAGTTTTAGTTTTAGATAGATAAATAGGGAAGATAGAGAGGGAGAAAGAGAGATACCTACAGCATTGCTTCACCTCTCGTGAAGCTTCCTCCTACAAGTGGAGACTGGGTGCTTGAACCTGTGCCCTTGAGCATGGTGACATGTGTGCTCTACCATGTGCGCCAACATCTTGCCCCAAAAGAAGAAAATTTAAACACTCAGGCCGTGTTGTAAAGGGCATGATGTATTAGATGGGAGGAAGTGGATCAGAGGAGGAACAAGCAATGTTCTGGGTGGGGGTAGATGGAATAATGGTTATGCAAAGAGATTCTTGTGCCTGAGGCTCCAAAGTCCCAGGTTCAATCCCTCACGCCACCATAAGCCAGAGTTGAGCAGTGCTCTGGTAAAAAAAAAAAAAAAAAATTCTATCCCCTATCTTTGCCTGTGAGGTCCTGAGATTTCTTTCTCCCTAGTTGTAGGATAATGTAGGAGTGGACCCCAGATTTTGAACTGGCAACCATCAAGAGGAGCAGGACTGGCTGGCTGCACATGAAATGTGGAGAGTCTGCCTGCCAGGTTCTGGATGGCTCTATCTGGCTACACTGTCTGAATGGTAGGCTGCCCAGCCATGGTCGTGGAGCAGAGAGCCAGGAAGATAAACCTTTTTGCTGCTAGTGATCAGCAACAGCAGGTACACTGGCATCCGTCCTGGATACCCATGTTTATCAGCCCTCAGCCTAAGTTTGCTTAGAAGCTGAAGCTCACCTAAGGGAAAACCTAACACTTAACCCCCAACACTGTCCACTCCTGTATCACCTTGGCTGCCTGAAGTCAGTGGGGTATGTGTGTTGGTGGGGGACAGGTGGGTGGGGTGGGGTGGGGTTCCATACATTAGTAAAACACCATGACAAGATAGTTATTCTTTAAAAAAAAAAACAACACGCCACCAGGATTATTGTTGGGGCTCAGTGTTGGCACTATGAATCCACTGCTTCTGGTGGCCTTTTTTTTTTTCACTTTTTTTCCCTTTGTGTTTTATTGTTTGACAGGACTCAGAAATTGAGAGGGGAAAGAGAATAGAAACACTTGTAGATCTGGTTCACCACCTGTGAAGTATTTCCCCTCCACAAGGGGAGCAAGAGTTTGCACCTAGGTCCTTGAGCACGGTGCCATGCACTTAACCAGGAACACCAAACCCCCTCTCTCCCCACACAATATAGTTATTCTGTCCATTAAAAAAGGCCATAGTACGCTGACTGGACTTGAGAAGCAATTAAACGAAGGCAGGGGAGGCTTCTGCACCAACTGGCTGTGTTGAGGATGTAACTGACACACCCTAACATTCAGCCATGTGACAGGTAAGATCTGAGGGGTCTTAGTGAAATTGTATAGTAACCCAACATTCAACACAAGCTCTCCTATTGTTTTCAATGCATGGAAATTGAGTGGAAGACAAGTCCACTACTGCTTGCGGGTGGAGACAAATTCCCAAGCTGAGCATGGCTTTGCTTGCAGCCTTGTCATGCACACTTGTCACACAGGGCCTGGCACACGGTTTGGGTGCCATAATGTTGGCTGAATGAATGAATGAATGAACTGATCTCTATAGTCACTTCAAAAGTGTATCTGTTGGAACACATTTTTTTTTCAGGGTGAAAAGGGAAAAAAAACAAGGGAGTAATCACAAGGTTGGACAGAAGTGAACCACTATTCCACTATGTTTCCAGCCATTGCCCTTCTCACCTCATTATGAATTCCTTAAAGCATAATCTTAACTTGTTGTGATGGCGATAGAGCTTCGGGTCAGCTGGAATTTCAGCCAAGAACACTTGAGCTACTTCCAATGGTCCCTGATGTAAAAAGTAAGAAACAATACTGACATCAGAAGGAAAATTAAATTTTGAAAATGTTCGTATAAATTATTAGTTTGAAGATTTGATTTTGGTTTGATGAAAACATAAAAAAACAAAACAAACAAACAAAAGCAAGGAAGGTTATGACCTCTCATGAAACTTTGTTCTCTTAGGAGGATTATGGAGTTTTAGGACTAGAAATATAAGTGTAGGTTAATGCAATACTAATAATAATGTTTCCTTTACATTTAAAGGCAAGAGGAGACCACCTGGGACTGCAACAAGACAGGACTAGAACAACTTCAGGAACCCACCAAATCACTGGTGAGTGCAAACACGTGTGGCTCGTGGACAGAGAGGAGCCTAGGGAGATATTAAGGGGCTGGTAACAGTCCAGCTGTCTCCAGTTGAGACACCACCTCCAGTCTGTTTCACCAGCAAAAAGATGGCTGAAGGGAGGAGAAGACTTCCCTAAGACTCACTAAATGCAACTGTGAGTCATCATTGCTACTGCCCTCAGAATATGGACTTCCAAAACTAAGTAAAGAGGAACTAGATAACATGAATAGACCCATCACAGCTAATGAAATTGAAAGTTATCAAAAATTTTCCCGAAAATAAAAGTCCTGGACCAGATGGTTTTAAAAATGAATTCTACAAAACCTTCAAAGAAGAACTAATACCTCTACTTTTACAAGTCTTCCAGAAGATTGAAGACACTGGAATATTCCCTTCCAGCTTCTATGAAGCCAAGACCACTATGATACCAAAAGCAGACAGGGGCACAACCAAAAAAGAAAACTACAGACCAATATCTCTGATGAACATAGATGCTAAAATAATGAACAAAATCCTAGCCAAACAGATACAGCAGTATATTAAAAAGATTGTTCATCATGACCAAGTGTGGTTTATCCCAGGTATGCAAAGTTGGTTTAATATATGTAAATCAATCAACGTGATCCACCACATCAACAAAAGCAAGACCAAAAACCACATGATCATATCCATAGATGCAGAGAAAGCCTTTGACAAAATACAATATCCCTTTATGATCAAAACACTACAAAAAATGGGAACAGATGGAAAATTCCTAAAGATAGTAGAGTCTATATATAGCAAACCTACAGCCAACATCATACTCAATGGTGAAAAACTGGAAGCATTTCCCCTCAGATCAGGTACTAGACAGGGATGCCCACTATAACCATTATTATTCAACATAGTGTTGGAAGTTCTTGCCATAGCAATCAGGCAGGAGCAAGACATACAGACTGGAAAAGAAGAAGTCAAACTCTCCCTACTTGCAGATGGCATGACAGTATACAGAAAAAACCCTAAGGAATCCAGGAAGAAGCTTTGAAAATCACTGGCAATATAGTAAAGTGTCAGGCTACAAAATTAACATTCAAAAGTCAGTTGCATTCCTCTATGCAAACACTAAGATAGAAGAAGTTGAAATCCAGAAATCAATTCCTTTTACTATAGCAACAACAACAAAAAATATCTAGGAATAAATCTATAGCCAAAGAAGTGAAAGACTTGTATACTATTCAAGGAAATTGAAAAAGACACAAAGAAGTGGAAAGATATTACATGTTCACGGGTTGGAAGAATTAACATCATCAAAATGAATATACAACCCAGAGCCATTTACAAATTTAATGCTATCCCCATCAAGATCCCAACCACATTTTTTAGGAGAATAGAACAAATGCTACAAATGTTATGTGGAACATAAACAGAAAAGACCTAGAATTGCCAAAACAATCTTGAGAAGAAAGAACAGAACTCGAGTCATCACACTCCCAGATCTCAAATTGTATTATAGGGCCATTGTCATCAAAACTGCTTGGTACTGCAACATGAATAGACAGACACTGACCAGTGGAATAGAATTGAAAGCCCAGAAGTAAGCTTCCCCACACCTATGGGCATCTAATCTTTGGCAAAGGTGCCCAGACTATTAAATGGGGAAAGCAGAGTCTCTTCAACAAATGGTGTTGGAAAAATTGGGTTGAAACAATGCAGAAGAATGAAAGTGAACCACTATATTTCACCAAATACAAAAGTAAGTTCCAAGTGGATCAAGGGCTTGGATGTTAGACCAGAAACTATCAGACACTTAGAGGAAAATATTGGCAGAATTTTTTTCCATCTAAATTGTAAAGACATCTTCAAAGAAATGAACCCAATTACAAAGAAGACTAAGGCAAGTATAAACCTATGAGACTACATCAAATTAAAAAGCTTCTGTACAGCAAAAGAAACTACTACCCAAACCAAGAGACCCCTCACTGAATGGGAGAAGATCTTTATATGCCATACATCAGACAAGAGGCTAATAACCAGAATATATAAAGAGCTTGCCAAACTCAACAACAAGAAAACAAGTAACCCAATGCAAAAATGGGGGGAGGACATGGACATAATATTCACCACAGAAGAGATCCAAAAGGCCAAGAAACACATGAATAAATGCTCCAAGTCTTTGTCAGAGAAATGCAAATAAAGACAACAATGAGATACCACTTCACTCCTGTGAGAATGTCATGCATCAGAATAGGTAACAGCAGCAAATGCTGGAGAGTGTGTGGGGTCAAAGGAAACCTCCTGAACTGCTGGCAGGAATGGCAATTGGTCCAACCTCTGTGGAGAACAGTCTGGAGAACTCTCAGAAGGCTAGAAATAGACCTACCCTATGACCCTACAATTCCTCTCCTGGGGATATATCCTAAGGAAACCAACACACCCATCCAAAAAGACCTGTGTACACATGTATTCTAAGCAGCACTATTTGTAATAGACAAAACCTGGAAGCAACCCAGGTATCCAACAACAGATGAATGGCTGAGCAAGTTGTGGTATATATACACAATGGAATACTACTCAGCAATAAAAAATGGTGACATCACCATTTTCAGCCGATCTTGGATGGACCTTGAAAAATTCATGTTAAGTGAAATAAGTCAGAAACAGAAGGATGAATATGGGATGATCTCACTCACTGGCAGAAATTGAAAAACAAGATCAGAAGAGAAAACACAAGTAGAACCTGAACTGGAATTGGCATATTGCACCAAAGTAAGACTGTGGGGTGCATAGGTGGGTGGGGGAGAATACAGGTCCTGTAAGAGGAACTAGTGGGGGTTTTATTGTTATATGGAAAACTGAGAAATGTTATGCATGTACAAACTATTGTATTTACTGTTGAATGTAAAACATTAATTCCCCAATAAAGAAATAAAAAAAAATAATAGAACTACAACAAACTATACTGCTCCGAGTTGTTCATCTAAAACTGGAGACTGTCCCGATCCTTTCATTCACATTCACTTGTCCAGCTGCCTTAATGGTAAGCACCATTTTGTGTAACTGTTGGCTTGAGTACATATATAGTCTGTGGTTGGAGTTAATACAGCTTCCCTTTTCATCAAAGGAATGGGACTTACAAAGTCCAAAGCTTCATAATATTTTCTGATCTTATATATATAATAGTCATTTCTTTTCTGCTCCCTTGATATTCCATGAATACAGAAGTTCTGCAGAGGATTCTGGTTGATCTGAGCAATGAAAGAGTACTGATTTACTGAATTTGTGACTGTGGAGGTGTGTGGTTGGATTAGATCGGAAATGAAAGTTCTTCACTGACCAGAAGGTAAGCCAGTACTTCCCTCCATCTGATACAGGTCTATAGATGTTACATGATGAATTTGGGAGTTAGGGTTCAAGTGGTTGAATTGGCCCAAGAAATCTTGACCCTAGGTCATTGTTGGTTAGTTAAGGACCTTAGCATGCTGGGTTCACCTTGTAATAGACCCAGGGGTTACATGTTCTGGACCCTTTCTTCCTAGTTTTAGTCTCAAACTTTGATATAATTCCACCTAAATTAGGTATGACTAACGTATCAATAATATTCAAGAACAGAAGCATTTGTCAGGTGAGCCCCAAAAGAAAAATTCTCAGAGAAGTCTCACCTACTCCTTAGAGATGGTCTACTCTTCTCTAGGATATCTTTACTACCTTAAGTTGTTGGTTACATGAAGCAGAAGAGAACTCTTTAAATGCTTCTGTATTTGCCTCACAAGGTGTTTCCTCTATTTTTAAGGACGCCACTGACATGTTGACAAGACTCCACATCACCCTCTAGCAAGGAAGATGTAGCAGAAGTGTAAGGACAACTGAAATAACAAGAAGCGGAGCAGCTGCCACCAGCTGATTTAGCTCACCTGATTGACAGTGGCTCCAACGGATCCCTGCAGCACCATTTGAAGCATCTTAGCATCTGGGGGTTCCTGGTTAATGGCCACTGCCAACTGCAAGGTTTTCTTCTTCATATCTTCAATGGCAACTTCGATTGGTGTTAAAACAAACTAAACACAAGAGGCAAAATGTAGGAAAGTCAAGTCTTTTAAAACATAATTGCTACTTTAAAATAAGTTTATTTTATGAAGAGAGATTTAAATATATATATATATATATATATATA
Source organism: Erinaceus europaeus (assembly GCF_950295315.1). Taxonomy (NCBI): domain Eukaryota; kingdom Metazoa; phylum Chordata; class Mammalia; order Eulipotyphla; family Erinaceidae; genus Erinaceus; species Erinaceus europaeus. The sequence goes on along the minus strand of NC_080171.1, from coordinate 72,353,768 downwards.
TATATATATAGAGAGAGAGAGAGAGAGAGAGAGAGAGAAAGGAAGAGAGGCCAGAGCATCTACCTAACATATGTAGTGCCTGGGGTTGAATTTAGGACATAATGCTTGGAAGTCTAGCTTTCCATTTTCTGTGGATGGAATGTCTGCTCTTAAATGCCATGGACTGGAGACTGAATGCTGGTACACCACCCAGTTGAGTACAACCTTTACCATGAATAAGGACCCAGATTCGAGCCCCTGCTTCCACCTGCTGGGGGAAAGCTTCACAACTGGTGAAGCAGTGCTGCAGGTGTCTCTCCCCCCCCCCCAATTTCTCACAGTCCTATCTAATAAAAAAACATGGAAAAAAGAAAGAAAAGAAAGGAAGAAAGGAGAAGAAAAATAGTTTTCAGAAGTGGTAGACTCTTGTGCATGTACCATACATACCCTGGTGGAAATAAATAAATAAATACATAAATAAATAAAGTCATGAACTGGCTTAATGAAATAGTTCACTTAGATAGTGAGCTGCCTTGTCATGTGCACCACCCAGGTTTGAGCCCAGCCCCCATAGCACTGGAGGAAGCTTCCGTGTTGTGGTCTCTCACTGTCTCTCTCAAAAGAAAAAAAAAGTCATGAGAGCAAACCTGAAACTATGACAGAGAACACACATGGATTTGAAAAAGCAGTTAAGGAGATGCTTTCAGAGAATTCTAAAATAATTTAACCAGGCTAAGAGAAAAAAAAAAAACCCAATACATTCTTAGCACATCCATTTCTTTCTCTCTCTCTCTCTCTCCCTCTCCCTCTCCCTCTCCCTCTCCCCCCCTCTGTCTCTCTGTCTCTTACTTACAGCAACTTTATTCTCTTCTCAATTTTGTAGTCAAAGAGAGGCTTGCTAGATTAAGAAAGTGGCACAAAATGACAAAGGCAGTGAGTGAGGGGGCCAGAGTTTGGTTACAATTACATCTACATTCAAAGTCATTGTTCTCTTTGCATTGTCAGGCTCCTTTCCTTACTGTTGAACAAGTTAATCAACATACTTAGGACAGCTATTAGAAGCACAGCACACAAGACATTCTTCCCCAGTGTATCTCAAGACTCTTGGCATATTCCCCACTTAGAGATGAATCCTTAACAAATAAGATTTTCTATTATGGGTCAATCTAGTAATTTCTATGTTCTGCTGGTTTAATATAGATGTTATAGGTGGCATTGTACCATAGCCCCCACACTCACGTATTGTAGTCCTAACCCCAGCACTTTAGAATGTGATCATATTTGATACAGGTTCTTTCTAGAGGTAATCAAATCAAAAGGAGGACATTAGGATGGACACTAATCTAATGTGAGCAATGTCTCTATGATAATAAGAGGAAATTTTTTTTGCAGAGATATGGACAGAAGAATGATGGGAAGGGGCAGGTGGTGGTGCACCTAGTTAGGTGCATGTGTTAATATGTCCAAGGACTCAAGTTCAAACCTCCATTCTCACCAGCAGGGGGAAAGATTCATGAGTGGTGGAGCAGTGCTACAGATGTCTCTCTTTCTTTCTCCCTCTCTGTCCCCTTCCCCTAATTTCTCTCTGCCCCGTCAAATAAGATAAAGTTAAAAAATATAAAGTTTTAAAAATAAAAGAAGGATGGGGGGTCAGGTGGTAGCGCAGCGGGTTAGGTGCACATGGCGCAAAGCACAAGGATTGGCATAAGGATCCTGGTTCAAGCACCTGGCTCCCCACCTGCAGGAGAGTCGCTTCACAGGTGGTAAAGCAGGTCTGCAGGTGTCTATCTTTCCCTCCCCCTCTCTGTCATCCCCTCCTCTCTCCATTTCTGTCTGTCCTATCCCAAAACAACGACATCACTGGCAACAGTAATAATAACCACAACAACGATAAAAACCACCAGGGTAACAAAAGGGAAAAAATGGCCTCCAGGAGCAGTGGATTCATGGCGCAGGCACCAAGCCCCCAGCAATAATGCTGGAGGCAAAAATAAAATAAAATAAAATAAAATAAAATAAAATAAAATAAAATAAAATAAAATAAGGATGATGATATGAAAAGGCACAGGGAGAAGGTCTAGAATAGTTCTTTTCCTCATTAGAAACCAATTCTAACCACATCTTGAATTTGAAGCCCTGGCATCCAGAACTGTGAGCTGACACATTTCTGCTGTGTGAGCCACCCAGTGTGTGATGATTTGTTATAACAGCTCCAGTCAGTGGGTTCACTGAGGTTCTCAGGGAACTCCAGAAGGCCATAACATGTTGTAAGACTCTTATTGGGACCATGAGTTTATTTCTGTGCTTTGCCTGCTGTTTAAAAGTCCACAGTAAGTGGTCTAGGAGGTGGCTCAGTGGGTAGGGCATTGGAATCTCAAGTGCCAGGTCCTGACTTTGAGTCAAGCATCACATGCACCAGAGTGATGCTCTGGTTCTCTATTCCTCTCCCTCTCTTCCTCACATAGATCTGTTAATAAGAAATCTAGCAGATGCCTTCTAAGCTGCTACTACCTGAATCACTGGCTTAGACCTTCCTGGCTTTCACTGACTGATTGCCTGTCTTGCTTAATTCTCTAGCTGGTGAGTTACTCTTCTCAGAGCTGCGTATGCTTCTGCCCATTAAAGTGTTTCTTCACTACACATTCATCCCTGTTTGTTCACTGAACTCATTTGCTTGTTGTACTTGTTATTTTAATGAGCTCATCTAATTAAATAATGTCTAAGCCAGATGTGGAAAGCAAAAATAAATGTTTCTATAAAAACCAAGCTGGGTGCTTGGACAAGACCTTCTCAGATTGAGTTGGTGTAGAGATTCCTGTAATATTAGATGTGTGCAAGACAAATGCAAAAGCCCAGGAGCCAAGAAATAATATAAACTCAGAGGGATTATGTTCTCGCACTTGTTGGCAAGGGTCTTTAAGCTCTCACTCTGCTTTGTAGAAACCCAAACTGAAAATTATAGACAGGGCATTATGTGTTCGAGTTTACAGAGGAAAGACAATGCTGAACTGAGATCAGTCAAGCCAAAATCACAGTAAAATTTCAGGCCCTGTGTAAAAATGAGTGGCGAAGAAATGTGCATGTCTATGCTTTAAATTTAAAGAAAATATTTGAAGTGCATCCAATTTTGAGTGGTTCTATGACTTGAGATATATGTTCTATCTGTGATTGATCCTATCACAATGGACTAGAAATCTTCAGCTGTACAGAGAACCAGAGAAGAGAGAACAACCTTTCCCATCAATGTATGGATGAAAAAATTAATTACAATAAGTGGTTTGTGTGAAGTCATGGGAGAAGTTGGAGCTAGAATCTAGCAGGTGTCCCTGTCCCTTCACTCTTGTGTGGTGTCACAGCTGACTTTTTGGGGCTGCTCATCTATTGTCTCTATCTCTAATAACCAATGACACAAACTATGCCTCAAGCATCTATAGGCTACAAGACAGATTTACATTTTAGGGGTTGGGTGACAGCTCACTGAACAGTGTATACATGCTGCTATGTGAGAGGACTTAGATTCTAGCCCCTGGTCCCCATCTTCAGGGGGAAGCTTCAATAGCAGTAAAGTAGTGCTGCAGGTGTCTCTCCCTCTTCTCTCACCCTCTACAAAAGAAATGGGTAGAATTTGCATGTAGGAGCCTCAGTGATAACCCTGGTGGCAAAAGAAAAAAAAGTGTGTGTGTATGGAAAAATGTAAAAATTTAAATATATGCATTTCATATAAGTTAATCATTAACATACAAATATATCCCATGTAATTATGAAATCATTACAACTATTATAATGTAAACATACTTACATTAAAGATAGAACTTTAGGACAGAAAGTAGAACTACAAAACTGTTGCTGCCTAAATGGAATTCCTTGGAGCCACAAAAGTAAGAGAACGGGGGCTAGGTAGTGATGTCCCCAGTTGAGTGCAAGGGCCTGGGTTCAAGCCCCCAGTCCCCACCTAGATCAGGGAAGCTTATGAGTGGTGAAACAATGCTGCAGGTATCTTTCTCTTTCCCTCTCTACTCCTCTTTCCCTCTCAATTTCTCTGTCTCTATCCAATAAATAAATAAGGGTCTGAATACTAATTTTTTAAAAAGTGAGAGGATAACCACCACAATAGGATTTCTTTTTTATTCTTTTAAAGCCAGAGTGTGAGAGAGGAGACAGAGAGAGGAGAGTTATTGCAGTACCACTTAGGAAGCTTCCCTCATGCAAGTGCTCCTAGGTGGTGGCCTGGACTTGAACCCAGGTTCTCTTGCATGGTCAAGCATGCTGGTGTGGCTTCCCAGACTCCCTCCTGTCTTGCCTGAAGGAGCATGAGGGAGGGGGACGTGTCGCCCTGGGAGGGTTCCCAGCTGCCCTGTTAGCAGTGACCCCACTGAGCGCCTGTCCCGTCTGTGCATTACCTCCTCCCTGTGGATGACACTGATCCTGGTCTTGATATAGGGGAAGGCGTGCATGGCGGTGAGCACCGTGTTCCTGCGGTACTGCTCGTGCAATTCTCCGCGGGGCCGCCCCTCCAACGTGAAGGGCGTGGTGTACATGAACCTGCGCAGATTGAAATTTTTCTCAAAGTAGGTGATTCTGTCTTTCATCTCGTACTCATCGAAGTAGGGCTCCACGAACGTGATCTGAATGTAGGCCTGTGGTGGGGAGGGGAGGGGAGGAGGGAGAGAAGAAAAAACGGAAGGGGAAAGAAGGGGTGAATGACCCTACAAACATGGAGCAATTTCTCAAGGGGATTGTGCAAGTGAGAGAAGCCAGACTCAAAAAGGCTGCAAGAGGGGCCAGGTGGTGGCGCACCTGGTTGAGCGCGTATTACAATGTGCAAGGTCCCCAGTTCAAGCCTCCGGGTCCCCATCTGCAGGGGGAAAACTTTGTGAGTGGTGAAGCAGTGCTACAGGTTTTCTCTCCCTCTCTGTCACCCTCTTGACTTCTGGATGTCTCTATCCAATAAATAAAGATTTAAAAAAAATTAAGGCAGAAAGAGGGGCCACACCTGTGCCACCACTTTGCCATGAGTGAGGACCCGAATTCAAGCTCCCAGTCCCACCTGCAAAGAGGAAAGCTTCATAAGAGGCGAAGCAGGTTGCAGGTATCTACTCTTCTCTATCTTCCCCTCCCCTCTCAATTTCTATCACTATCCAAATCAATAACAAAGTTTTAAAAGGCTGTACATTCTACTTATTTACCACAGTTTTTTACTTATTTGATGAATGATTCTGTTTCTATGGTTTTTTAGACAAGGCAAAGCTACAGAGACAGGATACAGATCATCAACTAGAAGTAGCAGGAGGTGGGGTCTGGGCTAGCCTGGTTAAGTACATACATAAGTATCTGCAAGGACCTGGGTTCAATCTCTGGTCCCCACCTGCAGGTGGTAAGCTTCATGAGCAATGAAGCAATTACTGCAGTTGTCTCTCTGTCTCTCTCCTCTACCTTCCTCTTCTTTCTCAATTTCTTTCTTTTTTGTGCTCCAAGGGTTATTGCTGGAGCTGGGTGCCTGCACTACAAATCCACTGCTCCTGGAGGCCATTTTCTCCATTTTGTTGCCTTTGTTGTTTTATCTTGTTGTTACATTGTTGTTGTTGTTGGATAGGACAGAGAGAAATAGAGAGAGGAGGAAGACAGAGAGGGAGAGAGAAAGATACACATGCAGATCTGCTTCACCACTTGTGAAGCAACTCCCCTGCAGGTGGGGAGCCAGGAGCTGGAACCGGGATCCTTATGCTGGTCTTTGATCTTTGCACCATGTCCACTTAACTCACTGTGCTACTGCCTGGCGCCTCCGCCCCCAATTTCTTTCTGTCCTAACAAGAATGAATGAAAGGAAAAAATGGCCACCAGGAGCGGTGGCTTAGTCATGCAGGCACGGAGTCCTAGTGATAACCCTGGTGATCGTTTAAAATAAGAAGAGAAGAAGAAAAGAACAGATAGAGGGAGGAGTGACTGTAACTGTGCAGGAGAATATTCTGGGTCATGGTGTCTTCTATATATTGAACATAGTGATGAAAAGATGTGTTTGTCAAGTTGCAGAGTCAAACACTCCAAGAATGAATTCTATGCCACTTACCTTATTTAAAGAGGCCTGTGGGGATTCAGGCCGGGCGGTAGTGCAGCGGATTAAGCGCAAGTAGTGCAAAGCGCAAGGACCAGCCTAAGGATCCCAATTCGAGCCCCCGGCTCCCCACCTGCAGGGGAGTTACTTCACAGGCGGTGAAGCAGGTCAGCAGGTGTCTATCTTTCTCTCCCCCTCTGTCTTCCCCGCCTCTCTCCATTTCTCTCTGTCCTAACAACAACATCAATAACAACAAAAAAACTACAACGACATTAAAAATTTTAATACAAAAAAAGAGGCCCGTGTTCATATATGTAGACACACATGCCTTGTGAAGAAGGACATTTATCAGGAGCCAGGCAGTGACGCACCGGGTAAGTGCACATAGTACTACACACAAGGACTGCCAAAGGTACCCAGGTTTGAGCCCCATCTGCATCAGGGATACTTCACAAGTCGAGAAGCAGGTTTTCAGGTGTCTCTCTTTCTCCTTCCCTCCCTCTTACTTCCCCTCTCAAATTTCTCTCTGTCCTATTAAATAAAATAGGAAAAACAAAAAAGAAATGAAGGATGTTTATCATGAAGGAAGATATCAGGGCTGGGGCAGGTAACTCTGTCAGAGGGCACCTGTTTTGCCATTTATTTGACCCAGGTTCAAGCCCCCAGTAGACCACATAGAATTATTACAGCACTGGAAGAAGTTGGGGCTGTGGTATCTCTCTGTCTCCATGTGAAAGTGTTTGCTTGGAGCAGGGCTGGCAAGTGGCTCAGCAGTAGAGTGCACACATTACTAACCATATGCAAAGACTCAGGTTCAAGTCCCAACTCACCACATGGGAGCACCTGCAAGAGGGAAGCTTCATGGGCAGTGGAGTGATGCTGTGGTGTCTCTCCTTCTCTCTGCTTCTCCCTCTGCCTCTTACCCTCTGTCTCTTACCCTCTATTCAGAAGAAAGGAAAAAAGGAAACAACTGCTGATGAAAGAAATGGAATGGTGCAGACACTGAGCCCCAGTGATAAGTCCAGTGGCAGAAAAATAAAAAGGAGTAACAATAAAAAAGAATACCAATGACCCCATCCCACTGAAGCAGATGGGTGAGGCCACTGACCTCAGACTACAAATCACCATCTAGTATGATGAAATTGGGTCACAGTTCAGGGTTTGGACTGCCATTTAAAATTCTCCCCATCTACCCTGGGTGCTTTTAAAAGAGGGGGTAAGATCACCCTGCATCAGGGATGCCACCAGTGACTCTGCACTACAGTAGGTGCTGGGCATGGAATATTCTGGCACACACATAGCCAGCCTGTCCTTCAAGGACCCCAAGCCCTTCTGTCTGAAGCTCAGCTCGGCTCTCACACACTCACTGTTGCACTCCTAGCTGAGGGCATGTGTCCACAGTGATTAAGTCTGCTGAAATATGCAGAAAAACAAACTCTAAAATCTGGCCAATTCCTCATTCTTAAGTCATCTGTATAATATTCTGGAGGACAGAACAGAAAGTGGAGTTTGGATTCCATGGTTTATAAGCCTGCCAGATCACGACAGAATTCTGCCTTCTAGCCTTTATTAATACTCTAAACTTGGATTATTCCCTACAGCTTGGATGGTTCTCTTATGAACAGATCGATTTGTAAGTTGGGCAGAGCAAGTAGGGACCATCCTGTAGTCTAATAATGAACACATCTGGGGGACTGGGTGGTGGCACATATTGCCATGCACAAGGGCCCTGGTTCTAGTCCCACTCCCTACTTGTGGGAGTGGGGGGGGGGTGGCTTCATGAGTAGTGAAGAAGTGATCCAGATCTCTCTCTCTGTCTCTGTCTCCCTCTTTCCTTTCAAGTTCTCTCTATGTCTAACCAAAATAAATAAAAATTTTAAAATAGAACAAATTTGTTCTTTGTCCATGTTTCCTGGAACAAAGTTTCAAGATGCTTTGATATGTCCTGATTAATAGGGCATCATCTTTATAATAATTTTATTATAGCAATTTCATTTTTATTTTATTATTTATAAGAACAGTATATCACTTATTATAATGTTTTGTCATTCTATTTTTCTTAAATTGCCATCAGGGTTATTGCTGGGGTTTGGTGCCAGTATTATGAATTCACTGCTCCTAGAGCCCACTTTTTTCATTTTTTTTTCAATTTTATTTGACAGGACAAAGAGAAATTGAGGGGTGAGGGAAAGAGAGGGAGAAAGACAGATACCTGCAAACCTGATTCTGCTTGTGAAGCATCCCCCCTGCAGTGGGGGAGTGGAGATTTGAACTCAGGTCCTTGTACCTAGTGATATGTGTACCTAACCAGATGAAATACTGCCTAGTCCCCAAGTTTGTATTTTATAACATGTTTTAGATATAAGGTCTACAGTTTTGTATAAAAGAAGAGCAATGACTAACTGTGGGTTTAGGGATGACCAGCTCTGAGTTCACATACTGCAAAATCTTGGGAAATTAGTTAGCCTTTTTTTTTTTAATCTTTATTTATTGGATAGAGACAGTCAGAAATCAAGAGGGATTTCTGATGGGAGAGAGATGCGGGGGAGAAAGAGAAATACCTACAGCACTGCTTCACCACTCCCAAAGCTTCCCCCATGCAGGTGGGGGCCAGGGGCTTGAACCTGGGTCCTTGTGCATTGTAACATGTGCACTCGACCAGGTATGCCACTACCCAGCCCTAGAAATTGCTTAGTCTTTTTATACCTCAGTTCTCTAATTTGTAAAATAGGAATATCATCTTCTATTTCCAAGACCCATTGAAGGATAAAGTGAAATGGTGTATTAGGGCCAAAAGGGGGCTGGGGTCTCCTATGTGCATGATTCCACTGCTCTCAGTAGACTTTTTCTCCCTCTTGATTTCAGGTACAGACAGAAGGGGGGGGGAGAGCAAGAGGAGAGTCACTACAGCACTGCTCCACAGTTCATGGAGCTTTCCCCAGTGCTGTGTATGGTGCTCCCATGTGGTGCTGGAAGCTTTAACCCAGGTCCTCAAGCTTGGTAGAGTGTGTGTCCTCTACTGGGTGAATTATCTCTTGGTTAGTACTTAATAAATAGAACTTTTAATTATGATTCCTGTCTTTGAATCTGGTTTATTTCAGATCTAACCAAATAGTAATTGAATCCTAGACAGAAAGGTGAAGAAGAAGAAAAAGGAGGAGGAGGAGGATAAAACTGGGTGCTTTTATCGTTTATATGTATGTATGTATGTATGTATGTATGTATGTATGTATGTATGTATGTATGTATTTTACCAGAGCACTGCTTAGTTCTGGCTTATGGTTGTAGTGCTGGAGATTGAACCTGGGGTCTCAGAGCCTCAAGCATGAAAGCCATTTGCAGAACCATTATACTGTCTCCCCAGCCCATTATACTGTCTCCCCAGCCCACTGGGTGCTTTTAAATGAGGTGGAGAGTCATAAAAGAGGAGGCCATTTTGTGTTTCAGGGGTTGAACAAGAGGAATCCGAATCTGAGAGCTTTGCGGTTCTTTATTTATATTTTTATACAAATTTCACCATACCTTATTAGGATCCAACTTGGTTTTGTCCACAGGAGCTGAGTCTTTTATCACTTCTACAAATTCTGCACCAAAACACTGACTATAAAACCCCTAGGTGAGAGAAGGAGACAGATTCGGGTTATTGTGACATGATTCAACTCTGTCTTCTCAGAAGTTGGGAACAAGTAGAAGGGAGAAGTTGCTCACTGACCCTGAAAAATCCCTCTGAGCTAATGAGGTAAGTTGAGCATTTTCTGAGATAAAAATAAAAATACAAGGAAGTCCAATGCTGCCTACTGATACATGCCTCCCTGCAGTAATGTACACTCAGCCTATAATTCAGCTCATGTCATCATATTTTCTGAGGCAGCGCCACAGTATAACACTTATTTACTTCTTGCCTTTTGTCCCTTAGGAATTTGCAGGTCACCACGTTCCCCATAATCTAATACACCACAAAGCCCAAGAAGACAAAATATATACTTCTAGTTCCAAATAGCAGAAATATATTAGGGCACCCGAGTGGTTAGGATTTAGCGGCTAGATCTCCCTCTGGTGAACTAAACATACTTGGGATAAGTTACGATACTATTCTGGCTCTCGGCTTCTTTGAATCAGGTAAGAATTAAAGCCCCGTGTCCCCACTGGGGTTTGAACCTGAGTTCTTGAGCATGGTAATGTGTGTGCACAACAGCATAGTACCTCCTAGCCCTTTTTGATTATTTTTGTTCCTGAAAGCTTTGTCAGGATTCTCCTGTATTCCTAATGTACTTAGCTGCGGAAGAAAATGGGAAAAATGACATTGTTGTGACTATCTAATCTTTGATTTTTCTCATGTAAAAGATCCAGGTGGATGAAACTGATAAACTTACATGAAATTTGGCAAAGCCCCCCTTTTCTGATTTATTACAATTTATGTGTATTAAGACTAAAGATCAGGGAGCCAGATGATAGTTACTATGTGCAAAGACCGAGGCTTGTCCCCCTGCTCCCCACTTGTAGCAGGGATGCTTCATGAGTGGTAAAGCAGGTCTACAGGTATCTATCTTTCTCTCTTCTGCTCTATCTCCCTTCCCCTCTCAATGTCTCTCTGTCCTATGAATAAAATGGGGGAAAGAATGGCAAACAGGCGAGCCCCATTGAAACCTCTGGAAGTAAAAAAAAAAAAAAAAGACTAAAGACCAAAGGGTTATGCATTGTTCATTATGTTCAGTGTTATACACTGTGGTAAAAAAAAAAAAAAAAAAAAACCTCATAATTATTTTTAAAATTAAAATTTTTTATTATCTTTATTTATTTATTAGATAGAGACAGCCAGAAATCAAGAGGGAAGGGAGTGATAGAAAGGGAGAGAAACGAGAGATACCTGCAGTCTTGCTTCACCACTCATGAAGTTTTCTCCTTACAGGTGGGGGTAGGGGGGCTTAAACCTGGGTCCTTGTGCATTGTAGCATGTATACTCAACCAGGTGCACTACCACTCGGCCCCAGAACTCATTGTTTTTTATAATTCATTGGTATACATTGATTAGATATATATGTTAAAAAACAATAAAACATTTAAAATAAATATTTTACTATAGACAAACCAATAATAATAATAATAATAATTATTATTATTATTATAACCCCTTGTCTTATTCGGTATGGAGAGTACCAGGAGCAATTTGGCAACAATCCCCTTTAGGTTTTACAGCAGTGAAAGGGAATACATTCAAAGTAATAGTGAGAAAATGTAAAGTTAAACAGGTTCTGGTTTGAACCATCTAGTTAAGCATCTCATTAATGGTTATCAGCATTCATGGCAACCCTAACCTTTTGGGGGATACAGTCCTTGATTTTCTTGCTGAGTTCTTAGTGCTTGACCTTTTCAATGCTGGTTTCTGGTTTCTGTTTTGTTTTTTCTCTCTCTCTCTCTTTTCACTTTCTCTTTCTCTTCTCTGTGCTGCTTCCTCTTACTCTGGCCTTTCCCCAAGGACATGCTGCTCTCTTCTGCTACATTGTGGGCTAAATAGAGATGGCACCTTGGAGCTAAGGCTGCTATTCTATAGGTTGGGCTGACAATGAAAATATAGAGGGTGATGGTTTTTGAAGTACTTGCTGTACTGCAGCCCAGGATGTGGAAACACAGTGACAGGAAAAGCATAGTGACAGTATTTTAAAGCATGGCTCACTCATTTGTTTACTTCAAAGTCAAGATAAAAAAAACCTTTCAGCTGAACTATTACTATGGAAATTTGAGAAGGACTATAAGAAAGGAGATGACACTGAATTTATTTTGCATAATCATAAAAAATGCTCACTACATACAAACTTTGACAAGCATATAGAGAATCTTAGAGGAGGAAGCAGGGGGTGGTGTATTGGGTTGAGTGTACATGTTACCATGCGCAAAGACCTAGGTTCAAATCCCTGCTCTCTACATGTGGGGGGGAGGGGCACACTTCATGAAGCAGGTCAGCAAGTCTCTCTCTCCCTTTCTACCTTCCCCTCTCAATTTCTCTCTGTCCTATCAAATAATAAAAATAGAAGGGAAAAAAATAAAGGGAAAAAGGGCCACCAGGAACAGTATTGCCAGCACCACACCCCACTGATAACAAAGAGAGAGGGAGAGGGAGGGAAAGAGAGATAATATCTTAGAGGAAAACTATGCAAAGCTTGCCTTACAACCTCACCTAGTACCTTCATATGTGGGAAAAACTTATCTGTTGGAAAATGATGAACCCAACTCTTGGCTAATTTGTAAAAGATCCATTTTAATTTTTTTTTTTTTTTGCATACAGATGTCATATAATGCCATTCCATAGAAGCTCTTTTCTTACCTCTAGTCTATGAGAGATCTCTGGAAGTTTGGTAATTGCAGGCTCTTTGTAAACAAATTCTTGCTCATCCAAGTCCCCAAATTTGGACCCATAGAAGCCAACTCGAAAGTAAGTTCCAAACATCCTCTTATGACCCTGGATGAACAAAAGTAAGAAAACTTCTCCTTGGTTGGGAAATTCATGAGGATTCACTGGGTTGCAAAAGGCAGAATCTTTACTGCTGTGCTCTAAAGCATTCTGTTTCTATGGCTATAGGAAGCAGAAATCAAAGCTCTAAAAAGTTATTAATAGTTAGGAAATGCATTTTGTAAATAGTAACACCCTCACCCCAAATGGATTTCTTTTAGATGAATTTAAAAGATTCTCCAGGGCTGGGAGGTAGCTCATCCTATAGAATGCACACTTTACCATGCACAGAGGCCCAAGTATCTGCCACTACATAGGAGCAAAAGGGAAATTTCATGAATACTAGAGCAGTTCTGTGGTATCTCTTCCTTTTCTCTCTTCCTCTCTGTCTCTCACCTTCTCTTAAAAGAGAGATGGACAGATATAGAGAATATGAGGAGAGATGGAATTCTTTTATTTTATTTTGTTCTTTTTTAAATTTATTAATTTATTTATAAAATGGGAACACTAACAAGAGGAGAGATGGAATTCTTTTATTTTATTTTGTTCTTTTTAAAATTTATTAATTTATTTATAAAATGGGAACACTAACAAGACCATAGGATAAGAGGGGTACAATTCCCACCACCAGAGCTCTGTATTCCATCCCCTCCCAATAGCTTTCCTATTCTTTAACCCCGTGGGAATATAGACCCAGGGTCACCATGGGGTGCAGAAGGTGGAAGATCTAGCTTCTGTAATTGCTTCCCCATGGAGAGATGGAGTTCTGCATGCACAATGTCCCAGTAAAAACCTTGGTGACAATAAAAATAAATAAACAATTCTCAAGTTCTCTTACTGTAAAATACAGTGAGCTTCCTTCTTCACACTTGGCTTTGGTCCTCTTTCTGTTCCCAACCCTTTTCTGTTCAGTAGGTAAGAGTTACATTGCTCAAGGTCAAACATCCCCTAAATAGGATCAAGGGCTCAGCATCCCTGGGGCAGGGTCATCTGCTGCCAGGTCATAGGACCCGCTGGTCAGGTCACCTAGTTAGTTACCTTGCTGATAATGCTGTCGAAGGCCTTCTGCAACTTGTCATGGGTGGAGCTCAGCTTCCGGAAGTCCCGGTGTGCTTCCAGAATGGGGATGACCAGTTTGTAGACCTCATTCACTGTCTCATACAGTCCTCCCTTGGAAAGAGAAGAAGATTAAAGAAGATGGCATCAATCGGAACCTTCAACGGCACAACCAAAGATCATAAGGTACTGGAGGGTGGGCTAAGGATTGCTATTGCAATATTTTACTGGGCAGGTGTGAGGTCTGAGCAGCTCTGGGAAGGTGGCCAGATTCACAGTGAATGAGACATATGCTAAATGGCCCTGTATGGTCAAGGTAAAAATGGAAAAGGGGTTGCACATGGAAAAACAGGGTAGGAGACTGATAGCTGGGATTAAGAGTAATTAGGAAACGCAGTGTTAACAGAGTCATTGGGGGCTCCTATAGCTCCATGTTCATTGCATGTCTGAGTTAAAAGATATATATGTGTGTATACATATACATGGAATAATATATATGTATATCATTTGTTTTACTTTAATGTGTGTGAGAGAGAAACAGAAAGATGTAGAGAAAGACCAGAGCACTGCTTAGCTCTGGCTAATGGTAGTGTTAGGGACTGAACCTGGGTCCTCAGAGCTCAGACATGAAAGTCTTTTGCAGAACCATTATGGTGTCTCTTCAGCCCTAAATTAGTAGGATCCTAACTAGCTTGTCTTCTTGAATTTATGAGGGGAAAAAAACAGTAGTTGAATGGACTCCCCCCTCCAAATCCTGAGAGGAAGTGATGATAAATTAGTTAACCACTAATTAAAATAAATAAAGGTTGTAAGGTAGACACTTGTAAATGAGGTGGAGAGAGGAGAATGAAATAATTAGATTAGCTATACTGAGGGACACTATTAAAAATAGTCACAGCAAGAGATTTTCCCCTGCTGTGAAATGCAGTGAAACACACACACACACACACACACACACACACACACACACACACACACACACACACACCAACCACATTTAATTAGAGATATGGAAGTAGAGAAAGAAAGAGAACCAGACATCACTTTGGTATATGTACTGCCTGTGATCAAACTCAGGAACTCAAGCTTGAGAGTTCAGCACTTTATCCACTGTGCCATCACCCGGACTGATTTTTTCTTTCTTTTTTTGTTAAGAGTGTTTGGACCCAGGGTAGGTTAGATTAATAAGGGGAGTCTCAGAGGCTTCTTGATGCTACATTTTTCTGTGCTAGTTCTGGCTCTGACTATTCTGAGGGTTACTCAGTTGTTCAGAAGTAAGACAGCTCTATTCATTCCTTCATTCTCCTCTATGTGGATCCCCACTAATATTCTTTTGGGGGGGGAGGGGGAGGGAAAGGGAGAGGGAGAGAGTGGAGGAAATTGAGAACATCATCATTTATTGTGTAACTGAGGGCAAGCCATTTCACCTCTCTGTGGCTTTGTTCCCACCCATATTAAATGGAAACAACACTGTAAATGGCCTCCCAAACATTGAGCCTGCAAAGAAAACTGGGCTATGGCCTGGAGGGATGATAGGCTTTCTTACCTCCCTTGGGGAGCTGGTGCAATTTGCAGACATCAATCATCCAGGCCCATCCCCTGCCCTCCACAGCCCTGCCAAAGCCTGTCATCATGTATGGGGCTGAAGAGGCTGCCCTGACCTGCACTCCCAGCCCCAAGGCTCACTCCCAACCCAGGGGGTGAGGTGGGGGTGAGGTGGGGGTGGGGGGGTGGGGGGGGGAGGCAGGCGTGGACTATTGTGGGCACTGACCGTGTTGAAGAGCTCAGCTGCCTGCTCGAGGAGGCCTACCAGGCCGCTCTCGGTGAAGTAGCGCCCCGAGCACACACCGTCTTCATCTGGGGACAAGGTGTCCTCTGAGACTGCAGACTCCTCCAGCACATTGGAAGAGATATTCTGAAAGAGATGCTATTGTGAGCCTAAGGAGCAATGAAACCAGATGAAGGAAAGGCACCAAAGGATGCAGATGTCCTCTATTCAAAACTCCTCACAGAGCCTTGAAGTGTACAAAGTTTGTGCTTTCACCTAGATGCTCTGGTTGATTCTCATCCTACAAAGATCACCCTACTGAACTGATGGTCAAAACTCTCAGCTAGCTAGCTAGCTTCTTTCTTTCCTTCCTTCCTTCCTTCCTTCCTTCCTTCCTTCCTTCCTTCCTTCCTTCTTTCCTTCCTTCCTTCTTCTTTTTCTTTCTAAAGATCTATTTATGTATGAGAGAGAGGGAGAGAGGAAAAAGGGGAGAGAGAAAAACAGAGAGAAGGAAGAGGAGACCAGAGCATCGCTCTGGCACATATGCTGGGGTATGAACTTGAGACCTCATACTTGAAAGTCCAATACTTCACTCACTGTGATGCCTGCCAGTTTATTTTTTTTTTTAATTCTTTATTACTATTTAAGCTGAGTTGGCTTGTGAAGGACAATCTGTCTGCTTCCTAACCTGACTAACAAGATCATGTAAACCAATCTTAGAAATTCTTGGTGGTGGGGGAGGGGATGGAGAGTTTGTTGGGGTCCTGGTGCATGATGGCGGAAAAGGCCTTAAGTTGGAGGTAAAAGTATTTTGCAGACAACTATCACTAAGAGATGAGAAATTGCATTTGTGTCAAAACTGTGATTAAACCATTACCTTTTCAGTAAAATGATTTTTAAAAGTGCTTAATATGTTTTAATATACCTGGCTTTAAAAAAGTAAATCCCCACTATATGCCTCTGGATCTTTCCTATGTAAAAAATCCAGAGGTTGTAGTTACTGTGTGTTAAAAATTTCTTAAAGAGATGGTTATCACAGGATTATATGCTCACATTGAATAGTGTGAATCTATTAGGAATCTAGGAGGCTCTCCAAATATTTTATGACCAGCCCTTCTTCCAAATCCGATCTCTCTGCTATGCTGTATCTGAATTGAGTATAACAGCATACCCAAAAGATACTGTTAAAAAACTAATAACCTGAGAAGTGTCTACTGTTTGAATTGCATTCAATGTTCTGTATTTTAAGGAACAGATGTGAAGCTAAATTGATTTATCAGCTAATGTCAGAGGAACAAAAAAATTGAGGGCAGGATTTCTTGGCTTCAGAATGAGGAAGGTAAAGACAAAAGCAACATCAGAGAACATACCCTTATCTACATTTGAAAATAAATAGTGCATACTGGAGCAGAGTATTTCAATAATCTCCATTCCCTGGAATTTAGAGCCCTTTAAGTTACTATCCTTGAACAGATATATTTGTCTTGTCTTTTATAATTCTTTTTGCAAGATTCATATTTGTTGAAGTACAACAGGGTGAAACATAAAGCAGACAACATTTACAAAATCAGGATAATGCTGCCCACAATTACACCACCCTTCTCTACAGTAAAACTTCCTGATTTTCTTCTGGGAAACCTTAACTCTAGTTGAATGTCAACTCTGACTCAGCCAATCATAACATTCCATTCTGATTGGCTCAAAGAGAACACATGAGCCTATTA
This sequence comes from Erinaceus europaeus, assembly GCF_950295315.1. NCBI lineage: Eukaryota > Metazoa > Chordata > Mammalia > Eulipotyphla > Erinaceidae > Erinaceus > Erinaceus europaeus. The sequence continues at coordinate 72,336,741 of NC_080171.1, read as the reverse complement.
GGACTAATAAGATATACTGGGGGATTGAGAGATAACATAAAGACAAAAAAAAAAAAAAAAAAGATGTACTAAGATGGTCTCTACAAGTAGTAGAAATAAAGCATTTCTATTTTCTCCTGGACTTGAACTTGGAAAGCTATAGACACAGCTATTTCTCAATGAGTGTGGGAAGTCTTTTAAAAATGAAACCAGCATAACAGAGAGCAGAGACGGGCACATTGAGATCTGATGACACTGTCTGGGCCCTGAAGGTCCAGTTTGGCAGATGCTGCTTCAGGCTCAGCTCCCCAGGGACACTGATAAATCCCACTGCTATCTTAGGTCAGTAAGGCTATGTAATCTGTCATTCCTGAATGGGTTTGTATATCTCAACGGAAAGTGGTAAGAATTTATTCCTGAATGCCAGTGCCATTCAGTTTCTCTTTTGTAGCTGGGAACACCTCTCTCATCATGTGCTGTGTATCACTAAGGCTTCACGCATGATAGTTCTTCAGTCTCATTGTTCTGAGTCACTTAGTGCACGCACTCACACACAGCACCACAGCTTTTTGTGCTTCTTTATAAAAGCATTTATTATTATTGTTATTATTTTATTTCTTTATTGGGGGATTAATGTTTTACATTCAACAGTAAATACAATAGTTTATACATGTATAAGATTTCTCAGTTTTCCACACAACAATATAACCCCCACTAGGTCCTCTGCCATCATGTTCCAGAACCTGAACTCTGCCCCCACCCACCCACCCACCCCATAGTCTTTTACTTTGGTGCAATACACCAACTTCAGTCAAAGTTCTGCTAAGTGTTCTCTCTTCTGATCTTGTTTTTCAACTTCTGCCTGTGAGTGAGATCATCCCATATTCATCTTTATCTTTCTGACTTATTTCACTTAACATGATTTCTTCAAGCTCCATTCAAGATGGGATTAAAAAAAAAAAGGTAAAATTACCATTTTTAATAGCAGAGTAGTATTCCATTGTGTATATAGAATACAACTTGCTCAGACACTCATCTGTTGTTGGACACCTGGGTTGCTTCCAGGTTTTGGCTATTACAAATTGTGCTGCTAAGAACATAGGTATACACAAATATTTTTGGATGGGTGTCTTTGGTTCCTTAGGCTATATCCCCAGGAGAGGAATTGCAGGGTCATATGGTAGTCCATTTCTAGCCTTCTGAGAATTCTCCAGACTGCTCTCCACAGAGATTGGACTAATTTACATACCCACCAGCAGTGCAGGAGGCTTGTTGCTGCTACCTTTTCTGATGTATGACATTTTCACAGGGGTGAAGTGGTATCTCATTGTTGTCTTTATTTGCATTTCTTTGACAATGACTTGAAGTATTTTTTCATTTGTCAGTCTTTCAGATCTCTTCTGTGGTGAATATTATGTCCATGTCCTTTCCCCATTTTTGGATGGGGTTATTTGTTTTCTTGTTGTTGAGTATGGCAAGCTCTTTATATATTTTGGTTATTAAACTCCTGTCTGATGTATGGCATGTAAAGATCATCTCTCATTCAGTGAGGGGTCTCTTGATTTGGGTAGTGGTTTCTTCTGCTGTGAAGAAGCTTTTTAATTTGATGTAGTCCCATAGGTTTATACTTGCCTTAGTCTTCTTTGTAATTGGGTTCATTTCTTTGAAGATGTCTTTACAATTTAGATGGAAAAAAATTCTGCCAATATTTTCCTCTAAGTGTCTGATAGTTTCTGGTCTAACATCCAAGCCCTTGATCCACTTGGAATTTACTTCTGCATTTGGTGAAATATAGTGGTTCACTTTCATTCTTCTGCATGTTTCAACCCAATTTTTCCAACACCATTTGTTGAAGAGACTCTGCTTTCCCCATTTAATAGTCTGGGCACCTTTGCCAAAGATTAGATGCCCATAGGTGTGGGGAAGCTTACTTCTGGGCTTTCAATTCTATTCCACTGGTCAGTGTCTGTCTATTCATGTTGCAGTACCAAGCAGTTTTGATGACAATGGCCCTATAATACAATTTGAGATCTGGGAGTGTGATGACTCGAGTTCTGTTCTTTCTTCTCAAGATTGTTTTGGCAATTCTAGGTCTTTTCTGGTTCCACATAAACATTTGTAGCTTTTGTTCTGTTCTCCTAAAAATGTGGTTGGGATCTTGATGGGGATAGCATTAAATTTGTAAATGGCTCTGGGTAGTATATTCATTTTAATGATGTTAATTCTTTCAACCCATGATCGTGGAATACCTTTTCATTTCTTTGTGTTTTTTTTTTCTATTTCCTTGAGTAGTGACTTATAATTTTCAGTATACAAGTCTTTCACTTCTTTGGTTAGGTTTATTCCTAGATATTTTATTGTTTTTATTGCTATAGTAAAAGGAACTGATTTCTGGATTTCTTCTTCCAACTTAGTGTTTGTGTAAAGGAATGCCACTGACTTTTGTATGTTAATTTTGTAGCCTGACACCTTACTATATTGCCTGATAGTTTCCAAAAGCTTCCTGCTGAATTCTTTAGGTTGACATTTATTATTATTATTATTATTATTAAAGTTGAGTGTCATGTTATGATGTAACTTTCACTGTCTAGAAAGTAAATTTGAGGGGCCGGGTGGTGGCGCATCTGGTTGAGTGCACGTGTTAGAGGGCTCAAGGACTTGGGTTTGAGCCCCCAGTCCCCACCTGCAATAGGAAAGCTTTGCAAGTGGTGAAGCAGTGCTGCAGGCATCTCTCTCCCTCTCTATCACCCACTTCCCTCTTTATTTTTGTCTGTCTCTATCAAATAAAGATAATGCAGATTTTTTTTTAATCTTTTTTTTAAAAAAAAGAAAGTTAAGTTGATGAGAACAGAAATAATCCTCAGTATATACCACTTACAAGAATAAATTCATGACATATAACTATCGATAGATGAATCATACACCTTTGTGTAGAATGAATGTAGGTGCTTCTGTTGACTACAATACTATTCTAGCTCACTATGACACTGCTCTTTATAAGCAACCGAATTCTAAGTGAAGTTAGAACAATGAGGCTTATTAAACATGAAAGTCAATAATGAGAAGCAATTAATATTTAGTGATAAAGATAAAATATTGTGAAAAGGTAGAAAAGAATTTCAATAAATAACTCAATGAAATAAGAAATGTTACTATTCATCATTCTGTAATAAAATGTATCTGCTAAAAATTAAAGTGCCTATTAACTTGACATATACATATATATAATGTATGTGTAATGTGTGTATAAATATATTCCATTTTGAGATATATATTATGATCAGGGTTACAGCTGGAGCTTGGTTCCTCCACAAGGAATCCACTGCTCCTGGTGGCCATTTCTTTCCTTTCTTTTGTTTGATAGGACAAAGAGAAATTAAGAGTGGATGGGGATAGGGAGAAAGACACCTGCAGCATTGATTCACCCTTGTGAAGCTTCCCTCTTGCAGGTGGGAACCGAGAACTTGAACTGAGGTCCTTGCACATGGTAGCATATGTGCTCAACTGGGTACGTCACCACCCAGCTGCACAAACTGATGTATCTGTATAAGCAATACCTAGTAATTCGAGATGGTAAAACAATTAGAAGAGGTTGGTGTCACTAAAACAGGTCTGTTTTTTGTGTGTGTGTGTGTGTTTTGTGTTTTGTGTTTTAACATAAGCACCACTGAGGACTGGGAGCAGATAGTTCTCTGCAATGAGAGATATCCTGTGCATGGCAGGATCTCCTCAGTAGCCCACATAGGATGCCTGACTCCAGCCTCTGAGATGACAGTACTACTCACCCTCCCACCCCCAGCTGCAACAACTGAACATGTTTCTAGACATTATCAACTGCTTCTTGGGGTGAGGCTCCCCCACCCACCCCACCCCCCAACCAGCTGAGAAGCAGTATCCCAAAGGAAAAGGTAGACCAGGCCCTACCTGGAAGCTGACGCTGCCCACAGGCAGGTAATTGTGATCCTCCAGCATGCTGAGGTACTCAGCCACCAAGGCGGCTGCGTGCACCAGGCACATGGCGGCCTCTGTGTAGCACTTTTTCTTGCTGTGTTTTTCTGCCATGTTTTGCAGCCAGGTCAGCCGCAGATCTGGAGAGGTCTGGTAACTCTTGGCAATTCTGAGCAAACATTAAGAAAGTGTTGAAGGCATAGGTGAATGAATATATATACTTTTTTTTTTTTTATCCTAGAGCACTGATCATCTTTGGCTAATGGTGGTACAGGGGATGCTATCTTCTCCTGCTCCACATTTTTTAAATTAGTGATTCAATATTGGTTTACAAAATTACAAGATAAGGGCAGGGGTAGACAGCATAATGGTTATACAAAGAGACAAAGAGACTCTCATGCCTAAGGCTCCAGAGTCCCAGGTTCAATTCCCCATACCACCATAGGCCAGAGCTGAGCAGTGCTCTGGTTAAAAAAAAAAAATTACAGATAATAGGGGTACAATTTCACACTGTTGCCACCATCAGAGTTCTGTGTCTCCATTCCTTTCACTGGAAACTGTAGTGGTTCTCACAAGGTCACAGATATCGGTTGACTATTATTTCTATAACTATCTATCTATCTATCTACCTACCTACCTACCTACCTACCTACCTACCTATGTATATTTTTGTCCATTCTTTCTATGGCTCTGCCTTCTCTTCCTTTTTTAAAAAATATTTATTTATTTATTTATTCCCTTTTGTTGCCCTTGTTGTTTTATTGTTGTAGTTATTGTTATTGTTGTTGTTGGATAGGACAGAGAGAAATGGAGAGAGGAGGGGAAGACAGGGAAGGGGAGAGAAAGATAGACACCTTCAGACCTGCTTCACTGCCTGTGAAGCGACCCCCTTGCAGGTGGGGAGCCGGGGGCTCGAACCAGGATCCTTATGCTGGTCCTTGCACTTGGCACCACATGCGCTTAACCCGCTGCACTATCTCCTGAGTGACTCCCCTTCTTTTCCTTTCTAAGGAGTGACAATATTTTGCTAGACTTTGCAAGACAACTCCCCCACCACCACCACCCAAAAATCCTCTTTCCTTCCAAGAGTTCTGTCTATGTATCCAGGAAATAAGAGAAAACAACATCAAATATTTATATTTTCAGCTATTTTTCTTTCTATGTCTAAGGGGGTGCTAGACCCCAATAGATAGTTAAAAGTGTTTGGGGGGAGAAGCCTGGTAAAAATGATTTTTAAAATGGCTCTCTAGCAATCGTCTTCTTTTCTTTTCTCTCAAAATAATAACAGAGGGCAAAAGTATTACCCTCCTTATGGAATCAAATCAGAACAGTTTTTGTCTCTGTAAGCAGTTTCTTCTGAATAAACATTGCAAAGCAAAGTTTAAACTACAGAGCAAGATATGATTTATAAATAAAACTGCACTTAAGTCTCAACATAATTGGAAAAACCATCTAGGAGAAAATTTATACAGTAGTTGATAGTTCTTTCCCATCACTCTAGGATAAGTCGAAAATAATGTTAAAAGATAAGGACTATTCTGAAAACTTGTTCATGAATCAATCTACTTTGAATGTTTAATTTCTACATGTAGTGCTTATTATATCTGTGAGAACTCCATGGGGAGAGGGGCAGACAGTCGTGCACCTGACACAGCACATATGTAAGAATAGGTTCAAGTCCCTGGTCCCCACCAGCAATGGGAGAAACTTCACAAGTGGTGAAGCAGTGCTGCAGGTGTCTCTCTCTTACTCTCTCTTCCTCCCTATTTTCTCTCAATTTCTTGGTGTCTCTAGACAAAATAAATACATAAAATATTTTAAAAATATAATTCCATAGGGCAAATCCAAGACCCTCAGGTAATGCCCTTTTAATCTTCAAAGAAAATGTTTACCTGTACATGAGATCCATAAGCATCTCAGGATCTTCCTGGAATTCCCTCATTTTCACCGTGTCATATAAAATGCTATTCAGATTGCGGAGAAGTTCCTCTACCTGTAAAAACAAAACAAAACAAACAAACAAACAAATAAAAAAACACTGCCTAAAAAGCTTAGCTTTGGCACTGCTGGTAACAAGACAAAGTCTCATAAAAATTCAACAGGCAAACAGGCATCATGTACATGCTTCCCTAAGAGAGAATTCAAGTTTGCAGGTGCAGGAGTCTGGACAGATTCTTTGTTACCTTCACCTTTGCAAGTTCAGCCCTTCTAAAGCCAAGATTTGTGTTGAACTTTGGGATTCATGAATTAACCCTGAATGCGTATATTCTCTTTCCTTTCTAACAAGGCTCTATGTAAATTAGTTCAAACTTTAAGTTCCTGGTCCCTACCTTCAGGGGGAAAGCTAAGTGGTAAAGTAGGGCTGCAGGTATCTCTCTGTCTCTCTCCCTTTCTATCTTCCCTCTCAATTTCTGTCTCTATCCAATAACAAATGAATAAAAAATATCTTAAATTTTTTTAAATAAATGAAGTAGTTCAAACTAATTTCAGTTATTTTCAACCTGAAAAAATATATTTTAATATTTTATGTATTTATTTTGTTTCTAAACTGTATTGTAAAACCTTAGGGCTTTGTAGAACAAGCTTGAGACCCTCACCTAGGGCCTCAGCTTGGGTTCCATATAACAGACGAAATAGGTACAATAGTTACTACAACAATAAAAAACAAGGGCAACGAAAGGGAATAAATAAATATTTAAAAATATATGTACAACAGCATACCACATATACAGTTAGTTAGTCCTTATAGATGCCATATGTAAGTAGGTAATCCATAACTAGTATATACTTGTTTACACAGTTAAGAATATTATGCGTTATGTCACATAACTTTCATAGATGGGTTTGTAGCTGGCTGATGCCAAACCCAAGCATCGTTCTACCTGGATGGGGAAAGGAGTGGTCTGCATGGCTATGTCCTCTTCTGCATAGGCCAAAATTGTCCTCAAGGATCTTCTCAGGTGCTCCTCATTAAAGTCTGGTGCTTTGCCCACCAGAGATGCCAGAGACATGGTTACTTGCATCTTTACTCTCGCAAAATTCTGTGTCAAGAAGGAAAGTGAAAGATGGGACCACATAAGAGGCACTCAGCTCCTTGCTAATTGAGGTCAGTAGAACAAGAAAAAGAAGACCTCCCCAAATATTTCTTTTATCCCAGTCTTAATCATTCCCTTTTCCCTCTATGAAATGTGAGCTATCTCTTGCACAAGATTCATATTACTATTTAAGTGGTTTAAATGGGTCTTGCCTGGGCATAAATCTGCCAGCTGCCTTTAAATTTTCATGGAAGACTGGGCCACCTCCATGCTGCAAGGTTGGAAGGTCTCCCACAGAGCTGACTCACAGGCTGTCTCCTTTTGTGCCAAGCACCCTATTCTTGGGGTTGCATTTAAACTGCAAAGGGCAGTAGGATCCCTGTTAGGCAGAATTTCTGAAGATTTGGACCCTGGGTAGACAGTGACTTTCTCTTTCTTTTTCCTTCTAGGCCCATGGAAATACATAGCTTTCACAAGGGCATTGGAGGAATGTCCTAAAAAGGCTTTAATCTATTTATTTTTATTTTTTATTGCCATTAGGCAATATTATTACTGAGAGCTGGTGCCTGCATGATGAATCCAGCACTCCTGGTGGCCATTATTATTTTCTTTTCTATCCTCCCTCCTTCTTTTATTATTTTTTAAAATAGATACAGAGAATTGGAAAGGAAAGGGGGAGACACCAAGGGAGAGAGAAAGACAGACGCTAGCAGCATTGCTTCACCAATTGTGAAACTCCTCCTGCAGGTGGGGGGTGGGGCTTGAACCTCCTGTGCATGGTAACATGTCAACTCTACCAGGTGGACCATGGCCCAGACCCCCAAAGATTTTTAAAAGAATATACTCAATTCTAGACAAACTAGAACCAACTCTTCTGCAATAAAGTTAATACCAAAGGCCTCAAAGCTTCAATTAAAATTCAAAGCTAGAAGACACTTAACATTTCAAATTCTTTTCTAAAGGTCTTTTTGATACTGGTCAACTAGAACTTATAAACAGGTAAAATTCTTCTAAATTCTTACCTTGCCTATTTCATAGACCCACATTTTGACAACTTTTAATCCACATATATTCATTAATTTCTTTTTTTTAATTTACTTTTTTTTTATTGCTACTAAGGTTATTGCTAGGGCTTGGTGCCAGCACTATGAATCCACCATTACTGATGGTCATTTTTTTCCTTTTTTTTTTTTCTTTCTAATTTTTTTTCTTAGATAGGACAGAAATTGAGAGAAGACAGGGACACACACACACACACCCCATATATATAAAGAAAAAGAGATACACATGTAGACCTGCTTCACTGCTTGTGAATCAGACCTCCTTATAGGCACGAAGCAGGTGCTCTAAAATGGGTCCCTGTACTTGGTAATATGTGCTCTTAAGTAGGTTGTACCACTACCCAGCCCCCTCTTTTTTTTTTTTTTCAGAGGCAGAGAGGCAGAGACCAAAAGAGACTGGACTCTTACACTGGTGGCTCCAAAACTGAATCTCATGAGCAGGTAGAGGGTGGCACAGGCTTGGCTCCGGGTCACATCCATGCTGCTGCTACAGTGATGTAGCACCCGCTGACAGAGGTCTGCACACTGCTCCACCTCTTCCTCAAACAGCAAGTCTCCAAACTAAGAGAGAGAGAAAGAGAGACAAGGGACCATTAGATATCATGTGGCTCTTTCATACTCTTTCTGGACTAGATGTCTGCAGAGATATGCAATGTCTGCTTAAACAAGTAAACCTCTCCCCCAAGAGTTAATGCGTCGCTCTATAAAGATAGCAAACTATGTGCGTCAGAGGTAAATTGAAGCAATGGGATTGACTTCAGATTTAATTACAAACAGCACAATTAAGACTGGGGCTGCATAATTAACAGCATTGTTATCCAAGCTGATTTCACTGGCAAATTCACAACTTTGAAAGAATTATCTTGAGTTTACTGGGTTCTTTGGAAATTACTGGTGGCTATAAAAGAAGGGAGGGTCCTGATTGGGGAGAACAGAAAAATTCCATTTTCTGACTATGAAAGATCCCATGTAGAAGGCACCAGGTGAGATTGTCAACAAAGGGGAGCAAACAATCTGCTTAAACTATTTTAATTAATTAATTTTTTTATGAGCGAGAAAAGGGTCAGAGCACCATTGCATCATATGTGGTGCTCAAGATTAAACTATGCAAAGCATCCTCTCTCTCTCTCTCTCTCTCTCTCTCTCTCTCACACACACACACACACACACACACACACGAAACCCCCCTTTCTATTTTACTTGATAGGATACAGAGAAATTGAGAGGGACAGGGAGATAAGGGGTGGGGAGACTAGAGACACCTTCAGACTTGCCTCACCACTAGTGAAGCTTCCCCCGCAGGTGGGGAACAGGGGCTCGAACATGAGCATGGTAATGTGTGCACTCAACTAGGTGTGCCACCTCGCTGGCTCTACATAAATCCCTCTATTTAAGGAAAAACTCTACTCTTCAGCCTATGGGAAACTTATTTCCAAACCTTCTGTCATCTTATGACATACTGTTTCATATAGCTCATTAGTGGGTACCATGCATAAGAATTTAACCTTATCTAGGTAAGGTATTAAAAGAGTGGAAGGCAAAGTTGTTCACTTGTTGTTTGCTTTCATGTCTCCAGTGAACGGCCATTCCAAATTTCTATAGTCCAACCTACACCTTACATGTGAGAGATGCTGTTTTTCCTGTCTTTGAGAGTTTCTTCTGCAGAATCAGTGTGCCTGCTTTTAATCTAAGGAAACAGAAGACGTTTATAGTGTGATGTCATTGAGCAGGCAGTACTCTGTGTGATTCAGTACACCTGGAGAAAGATGTGCAAAGCTAGATGAGAATCTGAACCCTTTTAATTAAGAGTATGGAAACAAGCAATCCAGGTTTACCTTGGCAATGAGAGCACGGAGTGTTGCAAAGCAGTGAGTCAAGTAGGTGGTGCTCTGATCGCAGCTCAAAGAATTCACCAGCACCCTTAGAATGCCTCCCAGCAGGGTGTCTTTGCAGTCTAGAGCTGAGCTAGCCTGGAAAAAAAAAAGGAAGAATGTATCACTGATTCCCAGGCAGTGCAGGTGAACTGAGGGGGAAGACTCAAGCAGACACTTAATACACAGCCATTCTGAATCTCTCTCTCTCTCTCTCTCTCTCTCTCTGTGTGTGTGTGTGTGTGTGTGTGTGTGTGTGTGTGTGTGTAAGGGTTTAGTAAGACACCACACATACTGTCCATTACTACAAGAGCTGAAGATCAATTTCCAAATGACTTTATTCCAAAATGCCCATCTTATGTGGGTTTTATGTTTAATTCTTAGTTGCTAAATTGAGTTATGAGGCACACTTCCCCCCCAATTCCAAGCTGAAACTCATGTCACCTGGTACATAACATGTCACTCATGAGTCACTTAAATCTCTGGTTGCCCAGCCCCAAGTCTGTGCCACCCTTTGCTTCTTGGACCGTAGCTTCTGGAAAAATTCTCTCCATGTATACGGGGATTCAACTCTCTGGTGTAGGCTTTTGATATAATCAGGGTTGCTTGGTGGCAGTCAAGTTTGTAACAAGAACCAGTTTATCCACTAGAGCAGAACCTTTCAGCTGTCTTTGAAAATTCAAAGAGAGCTGATGTTGGGTTTACAATATCCACAGCAGTGGTATATGAAAGAAGTCAGTTGATGCTGAGTGTTTAAGTAATCAAAGGTAAGAAATAGTTTCTTTTTGTGCTTACACCTGCATAATAACTACTTTTTAATGACAACTGAAAGCTGGAAACTAAGGCTCCCCTGGGTTTCACCAATATTTCTTCAAGCCCAACGAAAGTAACATGAAATCAATCTCACATTTCTTTATGTTGGGAACATAAAGAACCACTTTTTCACCAGCACTTCTTGGGACTTTTTTGAGAACATTCTTTTGGAAGAGGAAGTCAGAATGATAAACTGCATTGTGGCAAAGTTCACAGTTCTGTGGTAATCTTAGCTGCCTTAATAAGCATTAGCCATAATTAACTGAAGTTGACAGATAAAAAAAAAAAAAAAGAAAGAAAGGAAAGAAAAAAGGGGGAGTAATGGCCTGAAAATCACCATCCTTACTCTATTTTTATTTTATTTATTATTTTTGGATAAAGACAAAAAGAAGCTAAGAGGGGAGAGGGAGATAAGCAGGGAAAGAGATAGGAAGACAACTGTAGCATTACTTCACTACTTGTGAAGCTTCCCCCCTGCAGGTGGGGACCAAGGGCTTGAACATGTGCATGGTGACAGAGAGAAATTGAGAGGAAAGGAGGAGGTAGAGAGGGAGAGCAAAAGAGACCTGTAGCCCTGCTTCACCACTCATGAAGCTTCTCTGCAGGAGGGGACCCAGGGGCTTGAGCCTGGGTCCTTGAGGATTGTAGTATGTGCATTTTACCAAAGGTGTCACTGCCTAACCCCACTTATTCTAGGTAATAAAGTAAATACACCAAATATAATCTAAGTACACACTCAGACACATAATAGAATGAGGATCAGCTTGTTAAATATCTAGTCTTTTTTAAGTGAGCGGCAAGTCAAAGACAGAATCTTTGGTAGCTCTGGAATTTGTCAGGTCAACATTAAGGAAAAAAAAAAAATTTCTAACTTGACTAAAAAAAACACTTAGGGGGGCCAGGTGATGGTGCACCTGGTTGACTGCACATATTACAATGCACAAGGATCTGGGTTCAAGCCCCCGGTCCCTACCGACAGGGAAAGCTTTGCAAGTGGTGAAGCAGTGCTGCAGGTGTCTCTCTGTTCCTCTCCTTCTCTCTGTCATTCCCTTCCCTATCAATTTCTGGTTGTCTCTATCCAATAAATAAATAAATAAAGATAATAAAAAAGAAATAAAAAAACGTAGGGATCATGTTAATTTTATTTACTCACAGTTACTTATGAAGGACTTCCAGTAAGCATATTTATGTAGGTGTTTGTTGTGCTCACCTGGATAATGTTTTCCTGCATATCCAGGATGATCAAATTTGCTTCTGTGGCCAGATTCCCACTGATCAAGGCTTCTTGATCTAACTCTGCCTTTGTTCTAAACAAACAAACAAGAAAGGTAAAATTAAAATGTGCATCAAGCCTGGCCAAAGTCTAGCAATGGCAAACTCTGCACCAAGGCATAAAGAAAACCTCTCAACAGTCAACTTCAACATGAAAACAAAGCAGCCGGTCACAAGGTACCTACATCTGCTTTCTGCAATTAGTGTCTGGTTAGAAAGCCTGTCTGTGTGAAATCTCCAGGCCACCGTCATCCTCCCCATTATTATAAATAATGATGACAATTATTAAAAATAACAAAATGGGTAGAAAAGCCATCTTTGGTTTGTCCTACCAATTAGACTAGCCAATGAGATCACTGTCTAAAGCCTCAGGGTCTGTCCTGTATTTCATGCATGAGAACCTTCTCCAGATCTGAGAATGGGAAGCCTTTGCCTCAGGCTGGTGGGAGTGACACTAGATGTGATGTGCAGCAGGAAAAGGGGAGGCGGTGCTGGATTCAGGGAGGGCTGTGCTTCAGAGACAGGCTGGGAAGAGTAAATCTCTTGACTTCCTAAAGGGTTGACTTCCCAAAGGGTTGGTTCATCAGTCAAGTAGCCACCAGCCTTTTGTCTTTTTCCAAAGGGAAAGAGGTCACATTCCCATAGGATAGGCTGTCTAACATTCAGTTGGACCATCCTGGTCATTACTTATGGGGATGGGAATTTGTCTGTTGTTGCTTTTTTACCAGGTTTCAGTTTAAAGAATTGGAGTGTTCTGGGCCCAATTTCCTCCGTCCCTGTGAAAGCCGAGGGAAGCTGGAAAGGGATGCTTTGTACCATTGAAATATTATATTAAGTAGTTGTCAGAAAAAATAAAGTGGAGTATCCTAAGATGCTCCAGTGCCTACAGTGTTGTCACTGGGGGTTAGTTTGTCAAGCTGCTAGCTCAAACATCTTCGGTCAGGATTACCGCTTGGCTGTTCTTTTGAAAAAAAAAAATCTTTCATTAACAAGTATTTTAGAAGTTTTATTATTTATTTATTGAATAGAGACAGAGAGAAATTAAGAGGGAAAGGAGTAACAGAGCTGGAGAGAGACAAAGAGATACCTGCAACACTGTTTCACTGCTTGTGAAGCTTCCGCCCTGCAGGTGGGGACTGGGGGTTTGACCCAGGTCCTTGCACATGGCAATGTGTGCTCAACCAGGTGTGTCATCCATTGCCCAGCCCCTTTCTTGGCTGTTCTTGAATCTCCTTCACCCAGTAATAGAAGGATTACAGGTGTTGACAGACCACTAAAAGCTCAAAACAAACATTTCCCTGACTTTTAGATGTTTAAGATAGGACTTTAGGTTCCAAGTTGCTCTACATTTTCCTCCCAAATACTCCCAGTGATAGTATTTGTGAAAAGTACAACACAAAAAAGTGTTTTTAAATTAATTTACTGGCAGGTTTATATCTGAAGCAGGGCTGTTCAACAGAGACATCACAGGGATTACAAAAAACATTTTCTATTTTGTATTACCCACACTAATAAAGGGGGTGGGGAACAAAAAAGAGGGCTGGGTGGTGGCACACCTGGTTGAGTGTACATGTTTGTAATATACAAGGATCCTGGTTCAAGCCCCTAGTCCCCACTTGCAGGGAGAAAGCTATGAGAGTGGTGAAGCAATGTTGCAGGCATCTCTCTGTCTCTCTCCCTATTACTTCCTTCCCTCTCAATTTCTGGCTGTTTCTATCTAGTAAATAAATAGACAATAATAAAAAATTTATAAAAGAAATGGGGTTAGGCGGTGACACATCTGGTTAAACACATACACTACAATGTGCAAGGACCCAGGTTCAAGGCCCTGTTCCCCAACTGCAGGGGGAATGCTTCATGAATGGTGAAGCAGGGCTGAAGGTGTCTCTCTGTCTCTCTCCCTATCTCCCCCTTTCAATTTCTCTCTGTCTCTATCCAATAATAAAAAAATAAAAATTTTAAAATGAAACAGAAAAGAAAAATATATATTAAAATTTTAATCTTAAGCACAAGGACCTGGGTTCAAGCCCCTGGTCCCCACCTGTAGCAGGGAAGCTTAACGAATGGTGTAACAAATCTGCAGGTGTCTCTCTATCTCCCTCCTCCCTTCTCAATTTCTCCCTGTCTCTATCCAATAATAAATAAATCATTAGAAAATATTAATCTTGATATATTTTATTGAACCCAATGTATCAAGAAACAGTCATATTTATAAAAATATGACTGTTATTTGATATTTATAAAAATCACTGAGGTATTTTATATTCTCGTTTTCATAATATGTCTTGAAAATTCAGTGTGTGTTTTTCATTTATGAATGAGTCTACAATGTGGACAATGCTGACTTAGAGTGTCCTAATCTGCTTTTCTTTTTTTCCCCTTTATTGTGTAGTAAGATATACATAACATAAAGTTTGATGTTTTAACCATTTTAAGTGTATGGTTCAGTAGTATTAAGTATATCCATGATGTCATATAACTATAACCACAACTCATCTGTATTTCTGTTTGTTTGCTTGTTTGTTTGTTCTTTAAACAGTGGTTCTTATTTTAACTGTTCAACAGTACCACCTATTTCTACCAAATAGTGATTTCTAGAACCCACTGCTAAAGACCCACTGCTAATTAGCATTGAGTAAAGTCTGGTGCTGGGACCTTCAATTCTTTCTACTCTGTTACAGCAGTCATTTTCAATAAGACTTTGCATTACCAGTAAAGCAAATGATACTGATGTAAAGTCCCATTGAAAGTTACTGATGTAATAGGAAGTCAAAAGAACTGGAAGAAAAATGGAGAAGACACAACTCTTATAAGGAGTTTTCTAAATAACTAATTGGAGAGGTTATAACTTTATTATGTTTTCTCAGTGGTCTTGAAGGTATGGAGAGGAGAATCACTCACCACAAGCAGACCACCATATAGCTCAGGAATGAGAACTGACCTAGAGAATTAGGAATATTATGTTACTGCAAGCAAAGGGTAAGGGTTTTCCAAAAACTATGACTTAGGCCAAGCAAAGACATGCCTTGTCAGGCTCTCTATTTAATCTCACAGAGTGAATGAGCCAATGACTCAAGCAGTTTTGTGGCACCTTGGTGCATAAACATTAAAAAAAAAATGTTTTGCTTTCTTACCTAAACTGAAACTTACAGAGTCTCAAAATCAAGTATCTTACAAATCAGTTTTGGGGACACAGAGTAAGAAAAGGTACCCCAAGCAATATTAATAATATCAAAACAAGGATTTTACAACTTACATCTATTCTAAAAATGTGTTTATCCCTTAATGTTTTAAGGTAAATTGTCTTCAAAGTGAACCAGAATGACTCATTCATGTGGTAACAAATATAGTAATTCAGAATTATTTATTAATTAACACTGCTATTCACATTTACACCATTCTACCTTTTATGTCAGGTGCTTTATGCTTTCTATAATGCAGGCTTCCCCTGCCCATGTCTTTTCAAATGTGTGTGAGGGGTGTCCATAACTATATGACGTCTTGCTTCATGAATCCCAGGATTCAGTAGGCTTGCCAAAGGAGTAACAGGCATGTGCAATCTAATATATCTCTCCTCCTTCTTTTTGTTTTCACAGACTGAGACTATTGCATGCATGTTGTTAAGTTGTAATACAAGCAAGACTTTCTCTCCTTTATTTTTTTCTGATAATAATGTACACATAATACAGATAATAATATGCATCATGATATAGCTTTGTATGAAATACAGTGAAGTACAAAGAAAATACTAGTTACGTCAACAAAGAAGACCACTGTTACTATTTCCATTCACACACACACACACACACACACACACACACACACACACTGGGACCTTTGTGTGTGTGTGTGTATGTGTGTAACTAGGGCCCTGCACATACAGTTTCACTGTCCCTGAGCCAACTTTTTCATTCAGATAGACAGAGAGGGAAAGACATGATAGCATCACAGTACTGGAGCTTCCTCTGATGCCACGCATTCCCTTGTGGTGCCAAGGTTGGAATCTGTGTTGCTCATGATAAAGCATGTACCATACACAGTGAGCTAACTCTCTGACTCTTTAAACATACATTTAAGGGGTCAGCAAAATAGGTCATTTGGATAATGTGCATGCAACCATACAACTCATGTTTGAGCTCAGTCCTCACTGCATTTGATGGAAGCTTTTTATTTTATACTTGAAAAAGTCAACTTAAAGCAATGACAATTGTGGGGGTGGGGGGTATTACATGTATTTGGAGATGTAAGATTCTGCTCTAAAACCAAGTGTTATTCCTGGTTTTGTTCACTTAGTATTTCACTGTTATCACTTCATCATATGCCATTAAAGTAATTTATAAACATGTTCATCAATCTAATGTTCTTTTTCTTGAATGTGGTGCTGGGACTGAACCTGGGACCTCAGAGCCTCAGGCATGAAAGCTGTCTTGCATCATCATTATGCTATCTCTGTGGCCCTCAAGCTTATATATAGTCTTTTTTTAAAATTTTTATAAATACTGGCTTATTTATGAGAAAAAGAAGCCAAGGCAGAGCACCTCTCTGGCATACATGGTGTTAGGAACACAGCTTGGGACCTCATGTTCAAGTCCTGCATTTTACCACTAAGCCACCTCATTGATCACAGTATTCTATTCTTAAAAACTTAGGTTTTTTAAGAGTTTTCTACAGAACTGACACAAATACCATGGAATATATGTCTTTTTTCTTTTTTAGTGTTATTTCCTCTTTTTTTTTTTTTTTACTATTTTTTTTATTGGGAAATTAATGTTTTACATTCAACAGTAAATACAACAGTTTGTACATGCATAACATTCCCCAGATTCCTATATAACAATACAACCCCCACTAGGTCCTCTGAACCCTTCTTGGACCTCTATTCTCCCCACCCACCCACTCCAGAGTCTTTTACTTTGGTGTGATATTTCTTTCTTTCTTTCTTTTTTTTTTTTTTTAACCAGAGCACTCAGCTCTGGCTTATGTTGGTACAGGAGATTGAACCTGGGGCCTCCAAGCCTCAGGCATGAGAATCTGTTTGCATAACCATTATGCTATCTCCCCTGCCTGGAATATACATTTCTGTACACACTCCTGGAGAGGAACTGTGGGCTGAAATGAGTCCTGAGTCCTTGTCTTGCTCCACACAAATGTGTTGCTTTTCTCCAGCTATTTGAAGTTGTTACATCTTAGTTTTCCTTAAGTGTCTATCCACAGAATATATATTAAAGAATAAGGCATCATAATTCCTTGTATCTCTGATTATCCTAGGAGCCAGGATAAGCCAAGTCTACACAGAAAAGGCTGTTTCATTTTCTTACCCTTGGAAAGATGGAATTGTCTCTGGTAATATAAGTAACCTGATAAAAAAAAAATAAACAGCTTTGAATGCTAGGTCAAAAGTAACAGAAAATTGCTGAGTGACTCACTTATCTGGCTTCTCATTTGCTTGCCGCCAATGTGTCTGCTCTTTCTTCCATCTCAGGTTTTCATTTAGGCCTGGAAAGCGGTCGTTCCCTAGGAGTCAAGAAACCCATGATAGGAATTTGATTATCAGGAACCCCCTCAGAGATAGCCAGAAACTATGACCCAAGATCACCCAAGAAGCTTCCATTGATTAGAGCCCCTGCTGGAGGCTTGGCTTTTGATTGATTGGTCAAGGCTTCAAAGAACCCCTGCCTTCCCAGAGCACCCCTGAAGGCACAGGAACACTTTGCCTTGAGAGCCATGAGCTCAGCCTTTCTGAAAGCATTCCTGATGGGGCAGGATCCCTGGAGCACCCTGGGGAAGTAGGTCCCCTTCCAGAATGTTTTCAATGATCTAGGAGTGAATCTCACCATTAGGACTATTCAGTGTTCCCACCACACTTTTTTTTTTTTAAACTTACAATACTACACCATTCCCACCACCAGAGTTCTGTGTCCCCATTCCCTCCATTGTTTTTTAAATTTTATTTATTTATGGCTAGAGATAGAAACTGGGGTGGAAGGGAGGGATAGAGAAAGAGAAAGAAACACCTGCAACTCTACTTCAACACTTATGAAGCTTCCCCTCTGCAGGCAGAGACTGAGAGATTGAGCCGGGTCCTTGCGCACTGTAACGTGCACTCTACCAGGTGCACCACCACTCAGTCCCTCAGTCATGTTCTTCAGAGGGATTAGTGAGGTGCTTCACCAAGAGACATTGGCCTGGAGGAAGACAACATTCCACCTCATCCCCCACCTCATCCCATGACTCACAATGACCATATATAAGTTTGAACTTCTCTGCTCCCAGCTGGAAAGTTTCCAGAAAGTTCATGCTAGGATGACAATCCTCCCCATGCTCCTTCCCACCTGGACACAGATCCCATCATCCCTGTGGGAGTCAGGGATGGACCAGAGCCACACACCTGGGGTCCGACGCCGCATCATCTCGCCTCTGGCCCCCTCCCCACGGAGCAGGGCCTCCTCCAGCCTGGCCTTGGCATCCCTCGACTTCTGCAGGACTTGGGTGCTCACTTTGTCTGAACTCTGCTTTCCCTGGACAGGACATGGGCAGAAAAGCATTTAGTTTGCAGACCTCTGTCTGTGAACAGAATATTCAGTAGTGGGGGTGAGAGGGCTGGTTGGTGGCTGATCTATCGTCACATTTAAAAACCTGGGTTTGAGCCCTGGACAGACACATGGAAGTGCATGGTAGGGAGCTGGGGAGGTGGATGGAACTTTATGAGCAGTAGAACAGTGCTCTGGTATCTTTCCTTTTCTCTGTCTCTCTCTCCCCCATTCTATCTTTCTCTAGATGAAATTAAAGATGAGACATAGTTGCAGCTAGGATCAGTGGAGTAGTGCAGGCACTGACAGTAAGGATAACCTCAGTGGCAAAAAAATAAAAATAAAAAATTAAGAATATTCAATTTTGAAGTCAGCAACATCTGCTGTTTTGAGGCCTCCTATAGCTGCAATCTTGTTAGCAGGTTGATTTTTTTTTTCTACAGAAAGCAGAGATCCTTTCCTTATAGAACTGTCACATCTACAATGCAAATGGGGTATAGATTTCAATATAAATGTAAGAAAAAACAGGTGGTAGGAGGTGACACACTAATTAGGGTGCATATTATATCATGCAAGAGCCCCTGGACACTCATGGGAGCATCTGCAGGGGGAGGCTTCATGAATGATGGAACAGTGCTGCTGTGTCTGTCCTTCCATATCATCCTCTCTAAAAAAACAACAAAAAAAAGACTTTACATAGAGTGATGGGAACCTGCAGGAGTAGAGCCCCATTGATAAAAAAGAGAGAGAGAGAAGATGAAGGAAGGAAGGAAGGAAGGAAGGAAGGAAGGAAGGAAGGAAAGGAAAAGAAGAGAAAAGAAAAAGAAAAGAAAAGAAAAGAAAAGAAAAGGTAATGTGATCTCTACTGGCCAAAGGGTAGCAGTTATAAGACAACGATGAACTTGGGAGATAAAAGCTCCCATGAAACTGAGCCTCCCCACACTTACCTTGTACTCGAAACAGGACACACAGATGAAGAGAAGATCTAAAATTCTGTTGAGCTGCATTGAGGGCAAGTCAGCAATCCACCTCCTAAGGAGAGTCTGATCAGCATTTTTCATGATCCAGAGGAAGCAGATCATGAGGTTCCGGGTGGTGTCCGCATTCAGCATGTTATACTGCTTGTAGGGCTGGGAGGAGACAGGTTGGGAGAGGGACACAGGAAGTAGTTGAGCAGTTATAACATCACCTTGCAAGCCTGAGGCCTCAGAGGTCACAGGTTCAATTCCCTGTACCACCTTAATGCCAGAGTTGAGCAGTGCTCTGGTCCTCCTTCTTTCTTCCCCACAATAAATACCCAAGCTTTAAAAGAGAGTTATTTTATTATTTTAATGCTTGAAAATAACTTTTTCTTAAATTAAAAGAACATCTGACCTGGACATGTTGCACAGTGGTGTTAGACTTGTGAGCATCAAGTCTCAAGTTCCATCCCCAGCATCACATGTGCCTGAGTAATGCTCTGGTCTCCCTCATCTCCCTGACCCCTCTCTCTAATAAATAAACCTTTAAAAAAAAGAGCAATACAACAACTTTTTTAGAAATTTAAAAAACATGGGAACTGTACTTCTTGGGCAGAGAACTGTACTTCTTTGTGCAGAGAAAGCCACGCTGTAGGGGCAGAAGTACTTTGCAAAAGGCTCTCCTGGGACGGAATGAGGCAGGCTTATCCATATAACTGTGGTACCCTCTGTCTTAGGATCAGTGTCGTCTAGTATTCTGGCCTGGACTTAAAACAAGTCCCCCAGCCCCGACCTCAGTGATACATAGAGGTTTTGCTGCTGCTTAGATCTCCAAGTCTTCCTTCTTCAAGCCGGATCTTGGAGAGTTGGATTTACAGAACAATTGTTGTGGAGTTTCAGAAATACCCCATTTAAGATTTTGCTTTTTCTGTCACAGAATTGAAAAGTATAATGCGAGGGTCACCAACTGCTCAGCACATTAATCAGATCCATAACTCAAGAGTGTCCTCTGTGATGGGACATGAACCACCACACGTGCTTTCCTGAGGGGTGCTGTCTGACAGAAAGTGTTGGCCATGAGCATTCATTTTAGAGCGCTGAGCACACACTGTATATTACTCATCAGGTCAACACCCTAGACAATATGCAGCTGTACCCTGGGTTCACGGGGTGAACGAATATCCAGTGGAATGTGTGGGAGGGTGGGCAGGAGGGGAGGACAGCACTGAGGTATTTGTGAGCATGTGAGGGAAATGTTAGTTTTGGACAGGAATCACAAACATGTCAACTTCAGTTTTTCTACTATGCTGACAAGAAGAAATGAAACTTTAGCTGTATTATAATTTCACAGAAAATATCTTCAACTAGGTGAACTTTGGATATTCAAGCTTCTCAGAGAGAAACAAAAATCTAAAGGGTCTGTCACTAATAAATAATTTTTTTTTCTTTAAGGCATAGGTTGTCTCAAGAAGACGGCTCTTAGAAAGCTGTCGTAAATATTTTCAATATTGATAAGCACACGATATTTATCACACTGTAGGATGAATGATATCACATCTCAAAATATCTTTCTTCTTTCTTTGCTCCCACTCTCCCTGTGCCCAGCCCTTATGGAGATGTACTGGTGGGTGGGGAACAATGACCCCACCTCAAGTGAATCAGAGGTGATATTCCATGGAAGTCTACAGAGTTCATACAAAAGGACAGATTCAGACAATGCTACTGATGCTTCTTGGGGACCTAGGAAAGCTGAAATGCTTCACATAAGTGATCGCCCCATGTAGCAATACCTCTTTAATCCCCCACCCTTTTATTTGAGGCAGGCATAATATAAGTAATAAATACTTAGAATCAACACATCTCGAAGCTTCCCATCTGAGGGTACCTTGGCTTGATCTTCTTGCCAATGATCTCAGATACCCCCCAAGCTACCTCCCCCTCCACCCTACCTTTTTTTTTTTTTTTTTTTTGCTGAACCTTGAACTCAGCACCATTTGGATGCACTGGATTTGATTTATGGATCTCCTGCCAGAATCCTGTCAAGACTGTGTACCCCTTTGGCCTTCCTGCCTTTGTCACCAGCCTCACAATGATTCCTCCAAGTCAAGAGACAGAGATCTCACTGTCTACTCCAGGCTGGGTTCAGGGAGGTGAGCAGAACTGCTATCACATGAGGACACAGGAAAGAAATACAAAACAGGGGAAATTAATCAGAAAAGTGAGCATCCACATACCAAGGAAGACAGCAGTGGCCCACTTGTCTTCAAATTAAAGTGATTCCCAGCTATGGCCTGAGCAATATTCTGGTTAATCGCGCTGTCTTGCTCTTCATCAGAGCCACTGGAGCGGTTCTTCCCACTTCGGGCATCTGCTACTGCAATTATAACATCGTTAGTCTTAGGCTGGGAACTGTGGGTTCGGTGGGTAAAGCACATGCCTTATCACACCCCAAGCCTCGAGTTAGATTCAGCACCACATGAGAGCACTAAGTACAGCACCAAGGGAACTAGATGGATAGTGCAATGATGCTTTGGTGTCTCTCTGTTAAAAAAAAGTAAATAAATAAAATAGAAATAAAAATTAAAATGAGGGAGTGGCACAAAGCACAAGGACCGGCATAAGGATCCTAGTTCAAGCCTCTGGCTCCCCACCTGCAGGGGAGTCACTTCACAAGCGGTAAAGCAGGTCTGCAGGTGTCTATCTTTCTCCCTCCCTCTCTGTCTTCCCCTCCTCTCTCGATTTCTCTCTGTCCTATCCAACAACAACATCAATAACAACAATAATAATACAGTTCTGAGAAAGTTTTAGCAGTTCTTATAAAAGTGTTATAATACTTGCAGCAGGTTGAGTCATTTAAAACTCAATTTGTGTATGGTGGTTATCTCTGAAAGGTGGGAGGGTGGGGACACAGGACTTGGGTGGTGTATGTGGTATAGAAGTATACTCAGAAATCTTAAAATCTTGTAGTCTGCTATTGATCGCAAATAGAAAATGAAATTAAAAAAATCTCCATAGTCTACTAAAGCTGTCAACATAAATATTTTGACCTTTCATTTTTACAGAAAAATAAGTGACTAACACTTTCATCTACTATGTAACAATTACAAACCGAAACCTCAATTTAAAACAATAATACACTATTATCTTGTAAGGCATTTTTCAACAAATGGGGAAATGAATGTATGTGGCAGTTACCTAAGACCTGACAACATTATTGGAACTGATTTGAGGATACATTCTTGCTTTTCCCTAAATATGTATAAGGTCATGGTGACAAGAAAAACAAAACAGAGCAGGAAATACGCCCTTGCTGAAAAGAAAAAAATTCTTTCACAGTTTTCTCATTTCATCTTTATCATGGTCTTAAGATGGTATCTCATTTTTATAGCTGAGAAAAGAGAAGGCACAGTGAGGTTAGGATCTTTTTACAAAGATCATGCCTAGAAATGAGTGAAGTCGGCAGGTGTGTGGTGCATCTGGTTGAATACACAAATTATCATGTCTAAAGATCCAGGTTCAAGCCCTTGGTCCCCACCTGCAGGAGGGAAGCTTTATAAGAAGTGAAGCGAGTACTGTAGGTCTCTGTCTCTCTCAGTCTCTCTCTTCTCCTCCTCCTCCTCCTCAACATCTCTCCCCTCCTCTCAATTTCTCTCTGTCTTTATTTGATAATAAAGAGAAAATAAAAGGGAAAAAACGGTCACCAGGAGCAGCAGTTTCATTGTGTAGGCACTAAGCCCTAGTAATAACCTGGTGGCAATAAAAAAATAAATTAAAAATATGAACTGAAATTCTAGAAACAGCTGGCAAATCACCTATCGTGCTCTGGTTGTTGTTATTATTATTATTATCATTATTATTTTTTCCCAGAGGCCTAACATATGTACCCCAGTGGGGGAAAATAGAGACTTACTTGGGGAGGGTCTACATTAAGAAGGTCTGCAGAACACTGGTGTGGAGGAATGGCCACACAAGCTTGTCAGCAATAGAGCTAAACCCTCACGAAACAGAAACCTTACTCTAGTGGGCCATCTGGCAGGGGTTCCTATCAGTCCAAAAGAAAGAGAGAAGGAAAGAGAAGGCACGTTACCTGTGAAGTCATAGAACTGTGGCAATGCATCCAGTATGATGCCAACCAAAGGCAAGTAAAGAGCAGCAATTTTGAGCTTCACCTCTGGTTTGCTACAACGAGGGTCCAAGTCATGGGAGCTCAGCAGGCTGTGGATGGCACTGACAGCCTTCCTCTGCACTCTGCTGATTCTGTTGGTACAACACAAAAAGCCAGAGGTTATGGTGATGGGTGATAGACCAATATGCTTAAGACAGCAAAGAGTAATCCTACATCTCCTAAACAATGAAATAGCAAAGTGAATTCTAAGTAGAGTGGGGTAAAAAAAAAAGCATACAGAATCCACAGAATGCATTGCCTGTGCTGTTACCTGGGAGTATAGTTAGCATGACGCTTCAGCTTACTCCTACTGTAGCAGCAGTGCCTCATTTCTCTTTATTGTTGAGTAACATTCTATTGAATGGCTCTATCACATTGTACCTATCCATTCATTAATAAATAGAAACTTGAGGGGTTTTCCCCTCTACTTTTTGGCTATTGTGGATTATGAATGCTGCTATAAGTAATGGTGTGAAAGTTTCTGTGTGCATGCAAGTTTTACTTCTCAGAGTGATATATACCTCAGAGTAGAATTACAGGATACTAAGTAAGTGTTTCACCGATAGAGGAAGGGATAGTTTTCAGTAGAAACTACATCATTTTACATTTTTCAGAGCAGTTTATGAAAGTTTCATGTCCTCATTACCACAATTACTATCTGCCCTTTAAATATGATAGCCATCCTGGTGGATATGACAGTGCTATATATGGACTGTTTATGTGTTCTTCAAATTCAAGTTTTGAGACCTAATGCCTTGGAGTAGAGAATTAGATTATGATGGTGTATGAATACATTCTGAATAAGACTGATGCCCTTATAAAAGAGACCCAAAAAATTCCTTTGCCCTCTTCCACCATGTAAGGACACAGTGTTTATAAACTAAGGACAACAGTTTATAAACTAAGAAATGGGTCCTCACCATACACTAACTCTGATGGCACCTTTACCATGTATTTCTCAGCCTCCAGGATGGTGAGAACTAAATTTCTTTGAATTTATTTTTTCAAGTAGAACAGCTAAAAGAAGTTTTTTTTTTTTATTTCAATTCCAGGAACATTTTATGCCAATGAAAAGCAAAAGTAACATTAAAAGTATGCTGTCCCTCCAATCCCTACCACATTCCCACTGACTTTTACACACACATACAGAGAAGCAAAAATAATGGAGACAGTTTTACTTTTGGCACCAGAGCTTCCTCCAGTGGCATAGTGCTCTCATGTGGTAAAGGAGCTAGAACCTAGGCTGTGCACTTTTTTTCCTCCTCTTTTTGTTGACTCAACACATCTTAATTCTTTTTGCAAAGTAATTGTACATTGTAGTATATTGATTGGGGGGAGGCACATAAGGAAGTTATGGCAGTCAATGAGTTCACAAATAATAGTGTGTTGTAATTCCATGGCTATAGGACACTTCATTTTAAAAAAAATTGTAGATACATTAATTTTTATTAATGTTAAAGTAATGATTTTCTAATTTATCAGCTTTCACTGATAGATTCTTTTTCCTCTCCTCTTTTCTCTCCAGGTCCTGATGGAATTGGAGTTCAGAGCCCTCTGGTCATCTTACCCTAACATTTCTCCCCCTCTGGGAGTATGGACTAAAATTCTTTATGGGGTGCAAATGGTGGGAGTTCTGGCTTCTGTAATTGCTTCTCCAATGGACATGGGTGTTGGCAAGTCGACCCACACCCTCAGCCTGTTTCTATCTTCCCCTAGTTTACTTTTCTTCTTTTTTTTTATTAGATAAAACCGAGAAAATTTGAGAAGGGAGGGGGGAGGTAGAGAGAGAAAGTAAAAGAGACTCCTGTAGGAGGGAGGGAAGGAGGGGGAGGGGAGAGAGAGATATGTACCAGAGCATCACTCTGGCATATAAGACACTGGGGATTGAACTCAGGACTTCATCTGCTGTGTTGCTTCCCTGATAGCAAACATCCTTTTATATACTTATTGTGTCTTCTTTATATAAATGTCTATTCTGATCTTTTGCTCTTTAAAAATTGGGTTACTTTAAAGATATTCTAGGATTGGTGAAATAGCTCACTTATGTAGTGTACTACTTTGCCAGGTTGTAGCCCTAGCCTAACTAAATTGTGGTACTATTATTGATCTATTTGCCTATCTGTCTATCTGAAAAAGTTTAGATGGGAAAAACCCCAGAGATGGCAAATAAACAAATAAATAAATCTAAATAAATAAACTGCATGTAGCTCTTTGATCCAATGTAAGTCAATTTTTACAGTGGGTATGAGATAAGGGTTCAAATCAATTCCTTTGAATATGAACATCCAGTTGTCTTAACACCATCTGTTGAAAACACTATTCTTTCTCTCATTGAATTGTTTATTCAGTCTTATATAAAAAATCAATAGACCATAAATGTGAGGGTTTATTTCTGGACTCTTATTTCAGTTTCCTTGATCTGTATGTCTACTTTTATGTCAGAATCACATAGTCTTGACTAATTTCACTTTGGAGTAAAATTGAGTAGGGAAATCAAAGTCATGCATTTTGTTCTTCCTTTCTTTTCTTTTCTTTTTTTTTTCTTTGCCTCCAGGGTTATTGCTAGGGCTTGGTGCCTGTACTACTCCTCGAGGTAGTTTTTTCCATTTTGTTGTTATTGTTGTTATGCTATTATTGCTGTCCTTGGATAGGACAGAGAGAACGGAGAGAGCAGGGGAAGACAGAGTGGGGGAAAGAAAGATAGACACCTGCAGACCTGCTTCCCTGCCTGTGAAGCGACTTCCCTAAAGGTGGGGAACTGGGGGCCCGAACCAGGATCCTTATGCCAGCCCTTGCACTTTGTGCCATATGCACTTAACCCGCTGTGCTACTGCCCAACCCCCAATAATTTTTTTTAATGTAACTGTGCCCCTACCCTAATTGAGGCAGGGAAACAGAACTGTGATGGTACATGCAATATGGAATTATACCCTGTAATCTTGTAAGCCACTAGTAAACTAAAAATAAGAAAAAATGGAATTGCTTTCTTGATCTGATTTCAGATTGTTTATCTCACATATATAGAAATAAAACCAGTCTTTTCATATTGACACTGTGTCCAGCAACCTTGCTAAAACTCATTAATTTTAGTGTAGGTTAGTAGCTTCCTAGAATTTTCTATAAACGTATTATGTCATTTATGAATAGAGTGAGTTCTACTTGTTCCTCTTCCCATATAGGAGAAAAAGTTCAGTATTATTCTCTTGCCTAGTTGTCCTGGGTAGAACTTTCAGTACACATTTTTCTTTGTGCAGTGTATGTTCCTGGGCTCATTTTTTCCCTCAGAAAAAGATAGATAGATAGATAGATAGATAGGCAGACAGACAGACTGACTAACTACTGGACCAGATTCCCCCAATGCCATGAGACTCCCTGGCAGTGCAAGTACTCAAACTTGGACTGTGCACATGGCAAGACACACACAGTACTTGGTGAGCTGTCTCACTAGTGCTTCCAGTGCAACAGACGTGTCAAGAATAGACACCCTGGTCTTGCACCTGATCTCAGAAGAAAAGCACTCATACTTTCATTGGTAAGGATCATGTAAGCCCTGGAGTTTTCCAGTGCTCTTTAGCAGATTAAGGACATTCTTTATGTTCCTATTAGGTTTGTTGAGTGTTTTTTTTTTTTTTTTTTGCATGGGGTTTTGTTCTTTTGCTGGGGCTCTAAGCCTGCATGATTTCTCTGCTCCTGGTGCACTCTCTCCCACCCCACCCCAAAGCTAGAAAGTAAGAGACAGGGACACAAAGAGAGAGGAGAGACACCTGAGCATTGCTTTGCCACTTGTGATGCTTACCCCTGCAGATGCTCCCCTGTGGTGGTGGTTGAGGGCTCAAAGCCCAGCCCTCAAGCATGGTAAAGTGTGTGCATCTCCAGGACTCATAGTTTAATGTTACATCTTATCAGATGATTTTTATTCATCTATTGAGATGATTCAATAAGTTTTGTCTTGAATTCCTGGGATAATCCTATTTAGTCATTATGTATGCTCCTGTTGATAAATTGCTAGATTTAGTTGGCAAGAATTTTGTTAAATATACTTAGAGCTATAGTAATCTTGATCTACATTTTCCCTTCTGTCTCTCTCTTTTTTTGTTGTTTTTTGTTATGGTCAAGGCTTCATCACTCTGGGATAACTTTCTCAGATAGATAGAATGAGAAACAAGGGGCTGGATGGTGGTACACCTGATAAAGTGCACATATTCCCATGCACTAGAACCCAAGTTCAAGCCTCTGGTCCTCACTTGCAGGGGGGAAGCTTCACAAGTGATGACTCAGTGCTACATGTCTCTCTCTCTTTCTCTCTATCTCCTCTCCCCCCCACCCCCAGATTCTATATGTCTTATCAATAAAATGAACAAAAGGAATAGAGTCTGAGAGAAAGAAAAAAAGAGCTTATAGCAGCAAAATTTCTCCCAGTACCATGGGGCATGAGGCTGGAATCTGGGAGTGTGCATGGCAAAGCACACACCTTCCCAGCAGAGCTATCTTGCCAGTATTTGGTTTATAATTTGTTTTGTTGTCTTCTTCTGTTTTGGGGATCAGGTTAATGTTGACTTTACAGAATGAGCTGGGAAAGTGATTTTTGTTGTTGTTAAGATCAAGTAAACAGTGGAATCAAATTCTCTTCTAAACACTGGATAACTTAAGACAAAAATGCTAGATGATTTCCACACACTTGAAAAACACTATGGATTTAACTATGTGTGGATATCTGTGGACAGTGCTAGGAAAAGGAAGGGGGCTGGTCCCAAGGAGACCTTCTGGGTACAGGAGCAGCTAGTGAGTGACTCCTTCCTGGGGTCTAGGTACTGAGAAATGTCCCACTGGGCAGATGCTGATGAGGCTATTCATGGTCTTGGCTGCAAAAGGAAGAATTTGTCAAGAGGAAACATTTTAAAGAATGAGATTTAATTTTTTTCCTGAGGGTTTAGCCCATATGACAAAGTCTCTTAACATAGTTCTAATAACTTTCCTTTAATTTTTTTTGTTTATTTATTTATTGGATAGAGAAATCCAGAAGGTAAGAGGGTAGGGAGTGATAGAGAGGGCGAGAGACATAGAGACACCTGCAACATTGCTTGCATTGCTGCATCACTACTTGCAAAGCTTTCTTCCTGCAGGTGGGAACTGGGAGATCCTGAACCTGGGTCCTTGCACAGTGTAACACGTGCATTCAACCAGATACACCACCACCTGGCAGCCAATAACTTTCCTTTTTAAATTATAATATTTCATATATTTTAATGACAGATAGGCTTACAGCAGTGCTGGGGATTGAAACGGGACCTTGGAGTCTCAAATATAAGAGTCTTAACTTTCTAAGGCAATAAATGAAAGCCCAGCATTGGGGACCATTGTATTAGTAAAGGAGTAACACTTCTAGTTACCCTGTGGGGGATAGAAAAGGTGCTGTGTGCGTGTGTGTGTGTGTGTACACACACATATGTGTGTAAACAATGTATCTACCTGACTGAACATAATTACATGATGAGCTCTAACCATACTCTACTCCATTGCTGGTAACAAAACAGCAAAACTTTCACAAGGACACAAAATATATGCCAGGTCTTTTGACCTTTCAGAGAAACTCTAGTAAGAAAAGGAAAAATAAAACAGAACACTAATGTCAATTAGGAACTAAGTTCTAATTAAGAGAATTTCTAGAGGGGAGTCGGGCTGTAGGGCAGCGGGCTAAGCGCAGGTGGCGCAAAGCACAAGGATCGGCATAAGGATCCCGGTTCGAACCCCGGCTCCCCACCTGAAGGGGCGTCGCTTCACAGGCGGTGAAGCAGGTCTGCAGGTGTCTATCTTTCTCTCCTCCTCTCTGTCTTCCCCTTCCTCTCTCCATTTCTCTCTGTCCTATCCAACAACAACAACAACAATAATAACTACAACAATAAAACAACAAGGGCAACAAAAGGGAGTAAATAAATAAAATAAATATAAAAAAAATTTTTTTTAAAAAGAGAACTTCTAGAAACCATGTAACACAGTAGTATTAAAGGCAACAAAGAGGAGGGCTGGGCACCTGGTTGAGTGCCCATGTCACCATGCATAAGGACGTGAGTTCAATTCCCCGGTCCCCACATGCAGAGGGGAAAGCTTCATGAGGGGTAAAGCAGTGAGGCTTTTTTTCTCTTTCTCTTTTTTTAATTTCTTTATTGGGGAATTAATTTTAATTTCTTTATTGGGGAATTAATGTTTTATATTTGACAGTAAATACAATAGTTTGTAAAAACATAACATTTCCAAGTTTTCCATATAACAATACAACCCCCACTAGGTCCTCTGTCATCCTTTTTGGACCTGCATTCACCCCCCACCCACCCACCCCAGAGTCTTTTACTTTGGTGCAATATGCCAACACCAGCTCAGGTTCTATTTGTGTTTTCTCTTCTGATCTTGTTTTCCACCTCTGCCTGAGAGTGACATCATCCCATATTCATCCTTCTGTTTCTGACTTATTTCACTTAACATGAATTTTTCAAGGTTCCTCCAAGATCGGCTGAAAACAGTGAATCACCATTTTTTATAGCTGAGTAGTATTCCATTGTGTATATAGACCACAATTTGCTCAGCCACTCATCTGTTGTTGAACACCTGGGTTCCTTCCAGGTTTTGGTTATTACAAATTGTGCTGCTAAGAACATATGTGTACACAGATCTTTTTGGATGGGTGTGTTGGGTTCCTTAGGATATATCCCCAGGAGAGGAATTGCAGGGTCATAGGGTAGGTCTATTTCTAGCCTTCTGAGAATTCTCCAGACTGTTCTCCACAGAGGATGGACCAATTGCCATTCCCACCAGCAGTGTAGGATGGTTCCTTTGACCCCCATAACCTCTCCAGCATTTGCTGCTGTTACCTATTCTGATGTATGACTTTCTCACAGGAGTGAAGTGGTATCTCATTGTTGTCATTATTTGCATTTCTCTGACAATAAAAGACTTGGAGCATTTTTTCATGTGTCTCTTGGTCTTTTGGATTTCTTCTGTGGTGAATATTCTATCCATGTCCACCCCCCATATTTGGATGGGGTTACTTGTTTTCTTGTTGTTGAGTTTGGCAAGCTCTTTATATATTCTGGTTATTAGCCTCTTGTCTGATGTGTGGCATGTAAAGATATTCTCCCATTCTGTGAGTGGACTCTTGGTTTGGGTAGTAGTTTCTTTTGCTGTGCAGAAGCTTTTTAATTTGATGTAGTCCCATAGGTTTGCCTTAGTCTTCTTTGTAATTGGACTCTTTTCTTTGAAGATGTCTTTAAAATTTATGCGGAAAAGAGTTCTGCCAATATTTTCCTCTAAGTGTCTGATAGTTTCTCATCTAACATCCATGTCCTTGATCCACTTGGAATTTACTTTTGTATTTGGTGAAATGTAGTGGTTCAGTTTCATTCTTCTGCATGTTTCAACCCATTTTTTCCAACACCATTTTTTTAAGAGACTCTCTTTCCCCCATTTAATAGTCTGGGCACCTTTGCCAAAGATTAGATGCCCATAGGTGTGGTGATTTATATCTAGGCTCTCAATTCTATTCCACTGGTTTTGGTGACAAGAAGTTTTGGTGACAATGGCCCTATAATACAATTTGAGATCTGGGAATGTGATGCCTCCAGTTCTGTTCTTTCTTCTCAAGATTGTTTTGGCAATTCTAGGTTTTTTCTGGTTCTATATAAATATTTGTAGCATTTGTTATATTCTCCAAAAAAATGTGGTTGGGATATTGATCGGGATAGCATAGCAATAAATTTGTATATGCCTTTGGGTAGTATATTCATTTTGATTATGTTAAATCTTCCAACCCGTGAACATGGAATATCTTTCTACTTCTTTGTGTCTTTTTCAATTTCCTTGAGTAGTGACTCATAATTTTCCATATATAAGTCTTTCACTTCTTTGGTTAGGTTTATTCCTAGACATTTTATTGTTTTTTGTTGCTATAGTAAAAGGAATTGATTTCTGGATTTCAACTTCTTCTAACTTAATGTTTGCATAGAGGAATGCCACTGACTTTTGAATGTTAATTTTGTAGCTTGACAACTTACTGTATTACTTGATGATTTCCAAAAGTTTCTTGCTGGATTCCTTGGGTTTTTCTATGTATACTATCATGTCATCTGCAAATAGGGAGAATTTGACTTCTTCTCTTCCAATCTGTATGCTTTTAATTCCTTGCTCCTGCCTGATTGCTATGGCAAGACTATGTTGAATAGTAATGGTGACAGTGGGCAGCCCTGTCTAGTACCTAATCTGAGGTGGAATGCTTCCAGTTTTTCACGATTGAGTATGATGTTGGTTGTAGGTTTGCTATATATAGACTCTACTATCTTCAGGAATTTTCCATCTGTTCCCATTTATTGTAATGTTTTGATCATAAAGGGATGTTGTATTTTGTTAAAGGCTTTCTCTGCATCTATTGATATGACCATGTGGTTTTTGGTCTTGCTTTTATTGATGTAGTTGATCATCTTGATTGACTTACATATATTAAACCCACCTTGCATCCCTGGGATAAACCCCACTTGGAAATGATGAACAATTTTTTTAATATACTACTATATCCGGTTGGCTAGAATTCTGTTCATTATTTTGGCATTTATGTTCATCAGAGATATTGGTCTATAGTTTTCTTTTTTGTTTGTGTCCCTGTCTGCTTTTGGTATCAAAGTGATGTTGGCTTCATAGAAGCTGGAAGGGAGTATTCCAGTGTCTTCAATCTTCTGGAAGACTTGTAAAAGTAGAGGTATTAGTTCTTCTTTGAAAGTTTTGTAGAATTCATTTGTAAAACCATCTGGCCCAGGACTTACATTTTGGGCAGGTTTTTGATAAATGTATCAATTTCATCTAGTTCCTCTTTATTTAATTTTGGAAGTTTGTAGGAAATCATCCATTTCTTCCAAGTTCTCTAGCTTGGTGGTATGTAATTTTTCATAGAAGCCTTGCATGATATGTTGAATTTCTATGGTGTCTATTGTTATATCTCCTCTTTCATTTACAATCTGATTTATTTGGGTCTTCTTCCTTTTTTGTTTTGTGAGTCTGACTAAAGGTTTGTCGATTTTGTTCACTCTTTCAAATAACCAACACTTACTTTTGTTAATCTTTTGTATGGTTTTCTTACGTTCAATGTTATTGTTTTCTGCCCTAACTTTAGTTATTTCTGTCCTTCTGCTTGCTTTAGGGTTACTTTGTCCTTCTTCTTCTGGGTTTTTAAGGTGTGCAATCAGGTTGTTTATTTTTTTTCTTGTTTCCTAATGTGTGCTTGTATGGCTTAGAACTTCCCTCTCAGTACTGCGTCCCAAATATTTTGATAGCTTGTGTCTTCATTTTCATTTCATTGAACTCTTGAAATATTTTTATTTCTTCCTTGATTTCCTCTTTGACCCAGTCATTGTTAAGTAGTGTACTGTTGAGCCTCCAAAGTTTGAGACTATTACTAATCTTTTGTTGAATGTTAAGTGTTAGTTTAATTCCACTGTGGTCTGAGAAGATGCTTGAGATAGTTTCAATGCTCTTGAATTTGCTCATGCTGTCTTTGTGGCCTAACATGTGGTCTATTCTTGAGAATAGAATTGAGTAGAATGTGTATTCCAGTTTCTTGGGATGAATGACTCTGAAAATGTCTGATAGTTCTAGTTTATGTATCTCCTCATTTAGCTCCCTCATTTCTTACTGATTTTCTGACTTGATGATCTGTCAAGTTGAGAGAGTGGTGTGTTAAAGTCCCCTACTATGACTGCTGTGTTGCTGTTAATATATTGCTCTGTCTCTTTTAGTAGATGTTTTATGTATTTATATGGTTTCTCATTGGGTGCATAGATGTTAATAATTAAGTCCTCTTGATTGACTGATCCACTGAGCATTAAGTAGTGTCCACCCCTATCTTTTTAAATTTTATTTATTTTAAAGTCTATTGTGTCAGATATGAGAATAGCTTTTCCTGCCCTTTTTTTTTTGTGGGCTATTGGCCTGTATGATAGTTTTTCATCCTTTCACTTTGAGTCTGTGTTTGTCTTATTGAGCTAGGTGGGTTTCCTGTAGACAGCATATTGTTGAGTTGTACTTTCTGATCCATCTTCCTACTCTGTGCCTTTTATTAGGTGAATGCAAGCCACTGACATTTACTGATATCAAAGACTGAAGATATCTTAACGCCATTCTTGTAGATTTTTAGAGTATTCTGATATATGGCAAATTTATAGTGGTCTGACTGTTTATAGGAGAACTTTCAGAACTTCTTTCAGGGCAGGCTTGGTGATAGTTGATTCTTTCAACTGTTGCTTGTGTGAGAAGGTTTTGATGCCTCCATCTAGTCTGAATGACAGTCTAGGATACAGTAGTCTTAGTTGAAAGCCTTTCTCATTGAGCACTCGATACATATCTTGCCATTCTCTTCTGGCCTGTAGTGTTTGTGTGGAGAAGTCTGCTGCTAATCTTATGGGTTATCTCTGTAGATGACTCTTTGTTTTTCTCTTGCAGCCTTCAGGATCCTTTCTTTATCCTTATTCCTTTCCATTCTAAAGATGATGTGTCTTGGTGTCTTTAAGTCTGCATTAATTCTGTTTGGGAGCCCCTGGGCTTCTTGAAACTTTATGTCTTTGATGTTGTCTAGACTAGAGAAGTTTTCAGCTATTATGTCCTGAAGAATGCTTTCTTCCCCTCCCTGTCTTTCTTCCTCTGGTAAGCCAATAATGCATATATTATTTCTTTTGAAGTCATCCCATAGGTCTCTGTTGTCATTTTCATATCTCTTAATCTCCTTTTGAGATCTCTTACTTCTTTTTTAGTTGTCTCTAATTCGTCCTTGATCTTGCTAATTCTGTCTTCAGCCTCATTTATTCTATTCTCTCTCCCCTCTACTATTTTCTGGAGTTCATCAATTTTGTTACCCTGTTCTGATACTGTTTTAGCTTGTTCAGCTAGTTGTGTTCTTAGCTTAGCTATTTCAGCTTTCAGCTCTCTAATAACCTTGAGGTAATTATTGTTTTCTTCCAGAGTATCATTTTTTGTTTCTGCATTTCTGATGACAATTCTTTCAAACTCTTTACTCACTCCTGTGATTATTTCCTTAAGTAGTGTTTGGATGCTGACCTCATTATTTTGTGCTTCAACTTTTTGGGGGCTTTTAGCTGGACTCTTGTCCTAGTTCATTTCTCCAGTATTTCTTCTTGTTGGTTTAACCATTTTAAATATTATGTTTTAAGCTCTCTCTCTCTCTCTGTCTCTGTCTCTCTCTCTCTGTCAGTAGTTTTCAAATTACTGATCACTCTTGCCTGGATTGACTTGTGTGTAAATAAGGTAGTTAAAGGGTTCATAGTCGTGGAAATTGACAGTTGTATCAATATGCTTTTAATCCCTGAGTTGGAGCACAGTGGCTTAAAAGCCTCTTTTATTCTTTTTCTTCCCTGTAGGCTATGGAAGTCTGAGGGCTTTTAAAGTATAAGTAGGCTTCTTAGCTTAATCCCTCACTCCTGACCAAGAGATACTGCAGGATGGTGGAGAGATAATACAGTGGTTATGCAAAGAGACTCTCACACCCCAAGGATCCAAAGCTCCAGGCTCCATGCAGCTTCTCTGCCAAGTCGGGCAGCACTGCTGGGCCCTGTGAGTTTATAGTCTGTAGGTTCTAAGGCATCATCAGGAGAACAATATGGAAAGGCTCCGACCACACAACCCCACTGCTAGGACACCAAGGTGTAGATCTTCTCCTGAGTTTCCTGGTCAGTTCTCTGTCCCCTGGAGTCAGCACAGGGTCTCCCCCCTGCTGCTCCAGCCTCTGAAGGCAGTAGCAATGGAGACTCACTCACAGTTGCATTTGGTGACTCTTAGTGAAGTCTTCTCCTCCCTTCAGCCATCTTTTGGTTGGTGAAACAGACTGGAGGTGGTATCTCAACTCATAAACTACAGGACTGTTACCAGCCACTTAATCTCTCCCTAGGCTCCTCTCTGTTCACCAGCCACACGTATTTTCACTCACCGGTGACTTGGTGGGTTCCTGAAGTCATTCTAGTCCTGCCTTGTTGCAGTTCCAGACGATCTCCTTTGATATTCCTCGGGTGTCTGTTTCTTTCCCCCACTCTCTTTTTAAAATTTTTTAAAAACTTGCCACCAGGGCTATCTCGGGGTCAGATCCTGGAAAAGGAATCCACTGCTCCTGGTGGTCAGTTTTTCCTCCCCCAGTCCTTTGGTAGGATAGAGAGAAATTGAGAGGGAAGGGGAAGAGAGAGAGGGAGAGAGACAGAGAGACACCTTCAGTCTTTGATTCATTGCTCATGGAGCCTCCTCCTTGCAGATAGGGGGTGGGGCTTGAATCCAGGTCCTTGTGCATGGTAATATAAGTTTAACGAGGTGTGCCATGGCCCAGCCCCCAATCTCTCCCCTTTCTATTTTCCCCCATTCCCTCTTGTTTTCTCTGTCTCATTCCAATAAATAATAAAATATAAAAAGATTTCAAATAAAGAATGCACTTAAAAAATAAAAGCAACAAATAAGAAAAAGTGTGCCTATTTGTGTGTATGCACACATGTGTACATTGTTTATCCATAAACATTGTTTATCCATAAACAATGCACACAATATATTTGTTTTGCTCTGACCCCCTTCTCAGTACCTTATAAGCTTGTAGGTCAGGACAGCATATGTTGCTATGGAAAATGCAGGCTAGTTATAAGGTTTCACACATACTCTCAGGTCAGCTGTGTGCATACAGGGGCATGTGTGAACCTGCCTTTGTTCCTGGGGTGCACCAAGCAAAGCACTTCTGGGGAACCTGCTATAGAAGAATTGGTAAAATTCTCTCCGTGAGTAAGTTACTGAAAGATTAAGTCACTGTGTTATCTCTCCCTCCCTCATGCCCTCCTGCATTCATATTGGCATCGTTTCCTTAAAACATAGGTGCCTAGACTAGTCATGATTAGTCAATAGTAGTTTTTTCCTTTGCTAAACATGATGGGACTGAAAACTGTGGGGACACACACACTTACTTCTTTCTTTCTTTCTTTCTTCCTTCCTTCCTTCCTTCCTCTCTCTCTCTCTCTTTCTTTTATTTATGAGAGAGATAGGAGGAGAGAAAGAACCAGACATCATTCTGGTACATGTGCTGCTGGGGATTGAACTCAGGACCTTATGGTTGAGAATCCAATGCTTTATCCACTGTGTCACCTCCTAGACCACTTTTTTTAAAAGTTTTTTTTATTATCTATTTATTTATTGGACAGAGACAGTCAGAAATCGAGAGGAAGGGGAAGACAGAGAGAGAGAGAGAGAGAGAAAGACACCTGCAACCCTGCTTCCCCACTCACAAAGCTTTCCCCTTGCAGGTGGGGACTGTGGGCTCGAACCCGGGCCCTTGCACATTGCAACATGTGTGCTCAACCAGGTGCACCACCACCTGGCCTCCACTTGCTTCTCTCTCTTTCTTCTTTTCTTCCTTTCTTTCCTCTCTTTTATTTGGTCATCACTGAGGCTTTACCATTCCAGGCTGACCTTTTCACATAGAAAGACAGGCACAAACATAGAAAGACAGAGAAAGGCACTCACTGCAGCACTGACACTTCCTTCAATGCAATGGGGGTTGGGCTCAAACCTGGGCCATACCAATGACAAAGCAAGCATGCTATCCAAGTGAGCTGTTACCAGCCCCATATTCCATTTAAGTTTAATTTTATTTTTAGATACAGACATAGAAAGCAGAGAGGCAGAGAGAGAAAAGGAAAGAGAGAAAGAGACCCCAGCATCCAAGCTTCCTTCAATACAGCAGTGGCCAAGCTCAAACCTGGGTTGAGCATATGGCAATGCAGTGCACTACCCAAGTGAGCTATGTCTCAAGTCCCATATTCCACATTAAACATGAAAAAATATACCCTTCTCCCTCAGCGTCCAGGGCAGCAGCCAGCTCAGTGAAGAGCAGGCCGGTAAGGAAGTGCTGTTGACGGTACTCGGAAGTCAGGTCAAACATGTTGGCAATCTTCTGGTCCTGGAAACTGGAACAAGAGCTGGAGTTCTGCAGAAGTGCACAGGACAGTTTGATGAGTACTCAGAGCTGGAATTCAAATCTCTGGGCATGTGCTACTGCTCAGTGTGGTAAGCACTGCCCAGGGAGCTAAGTGAGGTGACCGCCACCACTCAACAGACAAGGAACCCAGAGAAGTGGTCACTTTGCTTTCCTGTCATCTTCAGATACAGGACCACTTGTTGGGCAAGATGGTCAAACATTGATGATCAATACCCTAATAACATCTGGGTAGGGACATGGGAACTGTATCCAATCCTACATCTGGCAATCTCTCTTTAGCAAACACTCCCCTGTTTGGGCCCCATTTACTCAGCCACATTTCTAAATGTGCTACTCACACATATTGTCCTGATTGTGCTGGCCTGGAACTAGAAGTTGCAGGTAAAATAACAATAATAATAACAACAACAACATAAAATATAGGTATAAAATAGAAGTGGCGTCAGTTTTGTTGGTTCTAGGCAATTCCTGAATTCTTTTTTTTAATAAATATTTTCTTGCAACTTTTAAAAAAAAATTATCTTTATTTATTTGATAGAGACAGAAATCAAGAGGGAAGAGGAGAGACAGATAAAGAGGGAGAGAGACAGAGAGACACCTGCGGCCCTGCTTGACCACTCGCAAAGCTTTCCCCCTGCAGGTGGAGACCGGGGGCTTGAACCTGGGTCCTTCTGCACTGTAACATGTGTGCTCAACCAGATGCACCACCATCTAGCCCCCAATTCCTGAATTCTTATCTTGGGGTCACGCTTTATATTTCACTACATTATCCACACTGTCTCTGGAAATTCTTCATTGTGTGGTGTGGTTATGTTTGGCCTAAGGACTTGCCAATTTCTTGAACAGTCAGAAGGAAAGTATGGGGGGTAGGGGCAGAGTTAGGACATTTGAAGTCAGTGCTTGTGCATCAGATTGTTCTGAGGGGCGGGGGGAGAGAAGTCACAAGGTTTCACAAGGTTATAGGACTACAGGGTATGTATGGTTCCACATCCTGCCCACCAACAAACAAAAGTGTCCTTGTCCTCCCATTGGTAACCATGATTTTTTTCAATTTTTACTTATTTATTACACACACACACATATATATATATATATATATATATATATATATGTATATATGTATATATATATATATTGAGAGAGAGAGAGAGAGAGAGAGAAATTGAGAAGAGAGGGGGAGATAGAGAAGGAAAGAGACAGAGAGACACCTGCATCATCACCTATGAAGCTTTCCCCCTGCAGGCAGGGACCAGGGGCTTCAACCCATGTCCCTGTGCACTGTGATGTGTGTAATTACACATTACAGATGCACCACCACCTGCCTCTCCCACCCTGTCACCAGAGTTCTCGCAATGTCCTAGAGATAGTTTGTTCATTTTTGTTCCCCGCCCCATGGTCATATATTCTAGTTCTCCCAGAGCACATTAAAATAGTCATGTGGCTGATATCTGGATCATGTCATCTGGCATGAATGGCTAAGATTAAAAAAAAAAGCAGTAAGGCATTCCTTTATTATTGTGCTATATCAAGTAATATGCAACAGAAATAACTCTGTGTTTGTGTATTTTATTTTTGGCAGCCAGAGTTTTTGTGGGGGCTTCAAGCTTGTATGGTTTCACCACTTCCAGCAGGTTTTTTATTTTTTCTCTCTCTCTCTCTTTTGCTCTTTGTTAAATAGAGGTTGAGTGACAGAGGTGGAGAAAGAGAGTGAAGGGAAGATACCATAGCACAGTTCCACTGTGTGTGAAGCTCCATTTTACATATTGCTCCCTTTGGGTGGCCAGGGGCTCGAACCCAGATCCTTGCACATGGGTAAGCATATGCTCTACTAAGGTGAGCCATTCCTGGCCTCTAGAAAAAAATTACCATTGAAAAATTTTGTCTATCTCTCTAAGCTATTCATTTCCTATCAATAGGTTGTGAGTATAAAATGGCATTTTCTGAAGAAACAAGGAAATTCTGTTTTATAATCACATTTTATTTTTAAAAAATAAATACTTAAAAAAAAATACAACAACAGAATTCCCTTAACATTTCTATGGAGGGTAACTAATCCTTAAGAAATCTATGGAGGGGAAGAAATGGTTTCCACAGTCAAAACACTGCTTCTCATACCTTCTCCCGTTTCTCTATTACTTAGGTACTTGTAACTTACATTAATAAAAAATTCTGAGAAAACTTAAAGCAAAAAACCCCTGCTAATACAGGGGTCCCGAAACTTATCTGACATTGAAATCCTGTATTTATATAGTACCTCTTAACATCCCATAAAATCTAGTGCCCACTAAACCTAATTAAAAGAAAAGATTTGTTTAATTTCATGAGAGTGAAACATAGGAGAGGGATGGGATAGAGTAGGGACACTATTCAGCTCTAGCAAACGATGGTGCTAGAGAATGAACCTGTGACCTCTGGGACTTCAGGCACAAAAGTCTATTGTGATACCTGTCTCTCCTTGGCCCTGAAAATACTGTTCTACAAAAAGAAAGAAAAATTATTTGCTAGATATCGGCCAAATCCTTCTCTACATATATTAATGCAAATGATGCTTTTCTTGGCTAATCAAGAAAAATATTTAATAGAAATAGATTCTATAAAAAACAAACTACATGACTGATTTATGATAACTTCCTTGTGTTGCAAGAATGAATTTATCTGGAATATCACTGAAGGTGGGTTCACTTGATGCTGAATTTTATTCTCCAACGACATCATCAGATAGATCTAGTGTAGTTCAAAGGTAAAAGAGCTATGATAAAAACACTCTCAGATCATTTTGGAATAAATGTAGTGGAACCCAAAATTTCATAACTTTTCATAGTGCTGGGGTTTCAATAAAGGGAACTGAACAAAACAGAATGTCAAGCTAAAGTGAAAACAAATTCAGCCCAAGGCAAATAAGTGACTTTTCTATGAATTTCTAAAGTTTGATAGTGTTAATGAACTCCCTGCTCTACCTAACCCTTGAATATAAAAAGAAGCAAAACACTTAGCTTTTAAATGATTATCTAGACGGTGCAGTGGTATAATATGTGTGTTTGTGTGTGTGCGCGCGCACGCACGCGCGTGTGTGTGTGTGTGTGTGTATCAACTGATGAATCTGATAGCATGCTTTTTCTTTTAATTAGCAAAACTAACCTTTATAGCAATAAGTGACTAGACTGATCTCATCAAATTCTTCCAATAGCTGGTTACCTGAGAAGATATGGAGGGACAAGGAGATACTGGAGAAGTATCTGCATTCATAAAGAAGAGGTTCAGATTGAGGTAATGTTCATGGCTGCAGAGAATCCTCAGGAACTCCAGCCTCATGGAAATGAGTGTGGGAAG
Organism: Erinaceus europaeus; assembly: GCF_950295315.1. Lineage (NCBI taxonomy): Eukaryota > Metazoa > Chordata > Mammalia > Eulipotyphla > Erinaceidae > Erinaceus > Erinaceus europaeus. The sequence continues at coordinate 72,295,764 of NC_080171.1, read as the reverse complement.
ATTGTTGAGCTTGGCTGACAGCTGGGAAGAGAAATGAAAACAGACAAGATGTATTTGTTATCAAGTGAATAGAGTTGAGGTGAACAGACACAAACATATATTCCCTTCCCAGATTAAGGCAATCAATTAATAAAAATTAATGACACCATGTAGCAGGTAGTAAACTGCATTACTGAAAGTCCATTAATTTTCAGCTGCTACTTTTACACTTGATAATTTATTCTCATAGCTGTTCAAAATGAGGAGTCTCGCCCTAGCTATACCCTTGTCAAATCTGTACTACCATGGTAAGCCTGCATGGAAAATAATTCAGAGTGGATTTTCAGTGTTAACATAATATAATTCATTTTATAAAAGCCCTACTGTGTCTGAGAAACTAGATGAAAGGGATCATCCCCACATAGGGTCACACAAAACTAATGGAATAGGACTGAATGACTTTCAAGCCGCAGTGTTCTTTTGTAGCTTCTAATTAAAGACCCCTTGGAAAGTTCTCAAGCCAGTTCCCTGTAGGAAGGCATCAAATAACTTGGGGAAATATGTAGCCCCTGCAGAAAAGTCAAGGAGTTTGTCCCGGAGTGGGACTGTAACAGAGGAAACTGGAAAAGTCATTTGCTGGTTCCTTTATTATCAGAGCTCTGCTCAGCTCTCTAATGGTGGTACTGAGGACTGAGAAAGTCGTTTGCAGAATCATTATGCTATCTTCCCTGCCCTGGAAAAATATTGGGGGAGAAGGGTGAGCTCCCCTTAAAAAACAGTTAAAAATAAAAAACAGTGACATTTCTTAAGTGATAGTTTACATGAGGCAATTTCCCTAAAAGCAAAGGAAAAGGAGGAATTTGAAGAGTCTTGAGACTTTGACCACAGTATCACAAATACCCACCTAGCACAGGAGCAGAGCATCTCATCTTTGTAAAAGAATGTCTGCCTCTCCTTATACACTTTTGTAAACAATATGATTTTTAAAAATATGTCAATCTGGTTTACTCTTTTTGAATTCTCTTTAGCCTTAGATTTAACTTTTAAAGACTTTTTTAAATCGGTTCATCTAATAATGACCAATATATTTTTTCTTTTTATATGAGTTGCTTCCTTTATTTTTAAACTTATTGTATATATTTATTTTAATAAGAGACAGAGAAAAAGATGCAGAGAGAGAAACTGAGACAAAAGCACTGCTCAGCTCTGGCTGATGGTGGATTGAACCTGGGATCACAGAGCCTCAGGCATGAGAGGGATTTGCATAAGCATTGTGCTATCTTGCCAGTCCCCAATATATTTTTCTAGAAACATTTTTCCTAGGAAATGTTTGTACAAAACTCATTGTGCGTATGTATGTACAAGATTCTCTACAGAAGATCAATGTAATTAAACTTGCTTAGTTCCATGGGATGGACAGCTCTACTTTTATTGGGTGTTACCTAGCTGCGTGCAATAGTGGCTGCTTTCATTTATGCCTTCAATAACAATGTATAGACACTCCCATTGACTCAGATCCTTTGAACAGTTATTGAGAGATAGTTCCACTTTTGCAATTTTCACAGGAATTGTGGAATTCCTGTGAACATTGTTTTAATTTCCTATTTTGTTGAGCACTGAACAAATAATGGGCGTTTTTGCATATATTTATTATGTGTTTGAATTTCATCTGCTTTGGACTCTCTTAAAATACATTTCCCAATTTTCCACCGCTTATCTTTTATTAATTTATAAAGTACTTTATGTTCAACAAATCTATTTTGGAGAGACACGTTTTTCATGGCAGACTATTTCTGAATCAAATAGTTAAGTTTTTAAAAAGTCAGATCACCTTTACTGATTTACCACTGGTTTATGCTACTTTAAAATTTCAAAAGTAAAGTTTTACCTGTATATCTGTTTATGTCTTTAAACGAGCATATTTTTTCAGCCATTTTAGAAAAAGTCACTGTTTTGTGAAATATTTTGTCTATGAATTAATCCATAGAGGTGAGATATCTACTTTAAGTGAATGGATAATATTAGGTACTATGTAAAAACTGAAACATAGTTATGAGCCCTATTTTTTTTTTTTTTTTTGGTCATCTCTGGGTGGGTGGAGGCAGTGGAGTGAGCACATCATCGAAGCTTCCTCCAAGGCTGTGGGGTCCAGGCTTGAACCTGGGTTGTGCACATGGCAAAGCAATGAATGCACTATTCAAGTGATCTATTTTACTGGTTCCAGGACCCATATTCCTTTTAGTGTACTGGTGGCTGGCTTAGTATCAATGGGGCCACTAGCAAACTAACTTAACAGAACAGAAATCAATCATGTTTACATCACTGAACTGTACTCACAAAGAGTTTTGGGGCCAAACTGGTTATAAAACTTACAGACTAGTGTTGAGAGACAGCTCACCCAGTAGAGTGCATACCTTGCTACGTGTGAGATACTGACTTTGGACCTTGGATGACACAGGCAGAGCTCCAGAATGGTGGACCTTTGCTCTGGTGTCTCTCTTCTTTCTGTCCCTCTCTCCTGTTTTCCTCTTTCTCTACTTTTTTTGACTCCCTGCTTCTGTCTCTCTCAAAATAGATAATGAATGAAAAGTAGGGCCAGGAACGTCAGTTCAGTAGTATTGCCAGTACTTGAGATGTGGTTCTGCATAATAAAAATAAAAATAAAGCTTGAAAGCTCAACATATATGTATCTGAAAGGAGGCCACAACATAGAGTTCCTTAGATATTTAAATAGAAATAGAAATTTCAAAAACAGTTTTAGAGATGTTTGCCAAGAAAGGAGTAAAGTTCAATTCCTGAAACATCCTTGTCTAAGGTCAGTAAGTTACTGAAAAATTAACCACAGAGAAACAGACTTGGTCAAACAGAGAGTAGATAATTCACTGCAATTTGGAGTTAGGCTAATCATGGCTCTTTAATCACTGGACACATTACATAACTTTTTTTTTACAACTCAGTTCTAGCTTCTGTGAACTGGATAGAAGGTCTCACAAGCACTATTTTCCATAAAGTATATAGCCCAGTGCCTGGCCCACAGATAGAATCCAGTGGTAGTGACAATGGCAGCCATGGTGGACATGATGACAATGGTGGCAGGTAGTGATGGACGTGGCAATGAGAGTAGTTGCTATGGTTAGAGTAGGAAGATAGAAAGAAAGGATTAGCCGTAATAACTCCTGCTACTTATATTACTATTATTGTTGGGGAGGGTTAGATTATTTATTTTACATTTGTGTGTGTGTGGATTATAGGGTATATAGTTACCCACTAAAACAGTTCTATGTCTGTTGTTTTCGACGGGCTGACTTCACGGGCGGGTAACAGACGACCAGGGACTCATGGCTGGGTTGTACGCAGTATCTCGCAATCTTTTCCAAGCTAAGCTAAAACTAACTACTACAAACAATCTTGTCCTTATAAATATACTAGCCCAGTAGGGTGGGAACAGGATGTGACGCAGAGAGGGTGGAGAGAAAAGTGACTGGTGAAAATCAGGGTATGACAAGGAGAGGGGGCGGAGCAGGTGAGAATTCTACCACTAAACCACCAATGCCCTGGAGGGAAGGTGGTGCTTGTTAACAGCGGTTATGTAAATAGAATGAAGTGGTTATGTAAATAGAATAGTGTTAAGCAGGGGGGATTAAACTAATGAAACAGAAGGGGTTTTTAGAAGCATACCAACATATGTCCTCACCCTCCTACCTCCCAAAGATAACCACTATAGATCTCACAAGTCTTAGAAAGGTTGCTTGCTTCTGTTTTTTGTTTGTTTTGCAAGTTCATGTGTATCAGTTCTCTAGATTCCACATATCAGTGAAACCATCAGGTGGTTGTCTTTCATGTATTTACATACTTCATTAAGCATAGTCATCTCCAATTCCATCCATTTTGGTTGTTGGAGAAGTTTTTAGGAGACCAGTGTGTAAAATGAATTCATTTAAGAACTTCTGGGTTATGGCACTGACCAGATGTTCTTGGGTTATAAAATTCTTGCTCTGCATATAGTGAAATTCAGTCTCTTTAGGATTTTAGTCAGGATTCTTAAAAGTAAGAATCTCACAACCACAATTTAATTAATTACATTTATATGTGAAAAGAGACTGCATAGTTTGAATTCTGGTCAAATGTTGTGACCACAACAGGAGTTTGGGACTATTAGCATATGAATGACATCAGCCTGAGGTGGGACAGTGAAGGGAATATATATAAGCAAGGGACTTTGATCAGGTCTCTCTCTTTGGCTGCTGCTTCTTCTCCTGGTCAGAAGCCTCTTGGCAGAGGTGATCCAGGTATCCATCATGGCTACTTCTCCTGGGAACTGAACACGTGTGACTCAGCTAGCTGGTAAACTTTTAGACCCCACTATAGCCATGAGCAATCTTTACCAGAGCTGATAATTGTTTATCTTATGGGACTAAACTTTTGATAACTATACTCAGACATTATGGACCTAACGTACTCTTAATCCTTGATGATGTGCTTATTTTGCCTTTTACCTGTTTCACCCTAATAAACCTTGTATTGTTTAAACCCATTCCCAGCTCCCCGCAGTGAGAGAACTCCTTTTCATGTTAAAGTTTCAACAGTCAAGACTAGTTGCTAAAGTACTTTCTGTTAAGTGGTAAATTAAAACAGAGAATATCACACAGAGAATACCAGGCTTGAGTGCCTACAGATGAACTTGCTAGCAACTCTAGGTTAGTAAGTATGTTGTGAATCATTGTGGACAAATGTTTGTAAGGGATGTCTATGAAACAAAGCCCACCCAGGTTGTCCAAGAGTCAAGCCATTTAATTTGGCAGGAATCACATAACATACCAAGGCAATGAGTATTACATCAGACAGGGAAGGACCAGGAACTGAAGTTGGGGACCACTAACCTGGTTGCAGTAATGCCTGATGAGGTTAAACACAAAGTATCGATCCATGAGAGAGAGAAGGTCATACAAGAAGAAAGCCAGACTGATGTTGATCTTCTCTGCCTGCTCATTTTCCTTTAAGGCAAACAGACAAATGCTCAGATTATTTTGTGGTAAATTCTGGTCATGAACTCCCAGTTCCCTGACAGTAAAGCTGAGAGAAGCAGGTCCTGTATTTTTAATCTCTCTGGAAGATACTAGGCAAAGTAAGTGATCTTGAAACATTGTAATGGATGTAACTTAGCCACTGGGTGATGCTAAGACTGTTGGATTGAATCAAGTAAATGCCTACCTACTGTTAGTATTTAGGTCTACTCCTTCTAGCCATTTTCTTCCTACATGTATTCATTTATGTATATATTTGAACTCAATCTTAGTATACAGTGTGAGGTCCTGAACTTCTCATTCAGTGTTAACATTTCTTCACAACTAGTGTTTAATGGCTGCCTTCTATTTCTTCATATGGCTCTGCCATAACTTATTCAATGTTGGCATTTTTTTTTTTTTTTTGAAAAACCAACTTGATATGTATTTACCAATTTCAGTCACACAGGTTCTTCATTTATAAGGACTGCTGAAAAAAATCTAACCAGGATAAAAGAACCAATTTTTACTTGAGGGCTTTTTATTCTCCAAGTAGATAGCATTCCTAGCCCAAGAAGGGTCAGAGTTATACACGGTAGACTGAACTCTCACATGAAATGAGGCCAGGGATTTTGTTTTTATGACTTCACAGTACTCATATTTACGAGGGATTTTACAGCACTTTAGTGTAATTGGGACTCACTTTTTCATGTTTATGTCCTTTATTCTCAGAATACATAAATCAGATTTCTCTGGCACTATTCAAATTAGGATTTGAAATTTTCCCTGTTTTGTTTATGATGTGCAGTTTGAAAATTGAAGACTAGTCACTAGAGTGGATAGAGACCTAATGAAGAAGTTTCCATGATACTATTGAATGGCAAGTCCTGTGTCCTCTGTATCTTTCACAAGGGCTACTGCTGCCTGACTAGATTCCACAACTAACTAAACATTCTGGACTCGGGATCTTCAGTCACTGCTTTGCTGCCATCTATGATTTTGGATAATTTATCAACCTCACTGTGTTTCATTTTTCTTGCCTTCCAAAATGGAAATACCATCACCTGCTCTCACAAAGTTTGCCAAGAGAAATAACCAAGTAGAAATCACCTCCTGGCCACTTTCTGCCAAATGAATTTTTTATAAGGTTAAAGGTATTTATGCTTATCACTGCTATTTCAAAATCTTTAAAATATATTTTACTCTATACTGTTTTATTAATATACTAATAACTTTCTGTTTTGAAATAATTTAGAGCTTACTGAAAATCTACACAAGAGGGAAAGAGAAGAGTAGAAAGAACTTCTATGTGTCTTTTAACCAGATTCATCAATATGTGACATTCTACTACATTTACTTTATCCTTTTTTTCTACTATTAAATATAAGATATTTCTTCTCAATCATGTGAAAGTAGATTGCAGTGGCCCAAGAGCTGGTACAGTAGATTTGGCATTAATTTGTCAAGCATGAGGTCTCAAGTTCAATCCTCATGAATCACATGTGCCAGAGTGACACTCTGGTCCTCCACACCCCCAAAATAAAATGAATAAATATGTTTTTAAGTTAAAATAAAAAGTAGGCTGTAAACATGCCCATTTGCCCATAATAGTTCACGGTGTATTTCCTAGGAGTGGGAATAGTCTTCCTCATTATCTACACTGGCATAATAATTTCAACTAATATAATTCCATATGTTGCAATGTCTTTCAATCATTTCCAATCAGTCCCCCAACCTCACCCAAGAATCCCATCCAATATAACATACTACATTTAGTTGCTGTGCATGCTTACATTTTAATCCATTTTAAGATGGTGTGTAGTTTTGATTACAAAAATAATATGCTCAAGGTTTAAAAAAAGAAAAAACTTAGAAAGTGAAAGGACACAGTTACCTTTTGAGGTTTTACCAAAAGAGCTGCAATCTCTGAGGTGACCACATTAACAATAGTAGTTATGTCATCTTTGAAACGGTCAGAAAAACGAGTTTTCCGAAAATTGTCTTGTTTGTCCATGTTGTGTACATACTGGGCCATGCTTTTCACCTAAAAACAAGGGGGTAAAGGGAATGTCAGCATGGAAATTGGTGACCTGCTCATCAACTGTGCAGAGGGTGAAGAAACTGGAAGAAAAGCTCATTAGCCATGGACTCTGTGGTACTTTATCTCTGCTGGTGGTTGCTCAAGCAAACTGCACTGAAAAAAAAATGCTCCTAACACACTAGTGGTTACCATGGTGGCAGGAGGTGGGGAAGGTGTCCTCTTCTTGACCCCAAGTCAGGGGACTCCATTCTTGCTGTGGACAAAGCCAGAGAACCTAATTCTTCAGTGACAGCATCATAAGACCTTCACTGCTCATGCCCAGGAAGGCAGACCTCCTCTCTTAACTACTTAGACCCCATGCTAGGAGGGCATACAAGACATTACATAAGAAGAGACAGCCATGGTACTGCTTCTGATGTGAAGTCATTTCTGTCCCTGAAACTACAGCAAGGAAAAGAAAGGAGGAACTCTTATCTTGAACCTCACATTGAAATGGGGTATGCATCTATTCTAGGAACATTGCCTTAGTATGCCACCTAGAAACCTAGCTACTTGGGGACATGGTCCAGAAGAAATGCATTGTACTTTGCAAGATCAACTGTATGTGTGTGGGTCCCTCTCTCTGTGTGTGTATAATACATATACGAATGCATATGAGTACATTCAGTTAAAAATTGGCCTGTTGGTGATCGTATTTGTTATAATTAGCACCACACAACTCATTGCCTACCATAATTTAAAATCAAGATCATGCTCATTTGGGGAATTCTTCCTGGGGTCAGGATATTTGTGCACTGACTGACCCAACTCCCTTTGATGCAGTCAGAGGCTGCATTTTGTTCCTGTTAGAAGGTGCTTCCATCGATCAGGAACAATCTGATGGGGGAGAGGTGTTTCTTGTAGTTGGATGCCTACCCACTGAGGTCATCTTCACAGAGGTCTTGGCCCTTGTCAGAGGATCACTGTGAAAAGAAGTGGCTCTGGGAAATAAACTGCCTACATTTGCCTGAAAGTGACCTCCAAGGACAGGGCTGGACAGGGAGGTAAAAAGAGAACTATATGACCAACATGACCTCCACTTTCAAGAGCTACATGGGTCAATTTTTATGTATTAGCTGCAGATATCCATTTCTGAAAATTAAGAACTGTCAACTTTCATTTGCATGGAGACGAAGAAGTTTTGTTTGTTTGTTTTGTTTTTTAAAGGAGGTAAAATAAGAAAAATAGGTGGATAAGCTTGTGTGTTAAGATAACAAAAACCCAAAGCCCAGTGCAAGAGTCACTTGTTCTCTTCAGTCTGGAACCCTTTTGGATTTAGAACACATGGCAGGTTGCAGCCCAGAGAGTCTCACATACTTGGTGAGAAGACCTAAATGAGGAGTGGAAACTGGACCTCCATTTTTTTTTCTCTAATTACTGGATTTGTCAGAAAACTCATGACTTTTCCAATACCCCATGTCTCTCTCACTGTATTCCTAACAAAGAAGACACAAAGCTCCTTTGTTTTGGGTTACCCTAATTTTGGTTCTCTGTTGGGTAACTCACCCCAGCACTGGACTTTCAGAACTCACTGTTGTATTCAGCTCCTGTCTGCTAGAGTTTGGGCTATCCTGTGACCAAATAAATAATTCTCTCAGTACCCTACTTCCAACTCATGGCCCATTTCCAGACTGTCAGCAATTTGCCAGCTACTGTGTCCTTTGCATTTCCAGAAAAGAGTGCCATATAGAAATGTTAGTGGCTACCTGTGTCATTATTTGTAGAATGGGGTACAACAGAAAAATGCTTTTCCTCAGGTTAGTTTTAGGGACCTGTTAAAAGCAGACAAACCTCTAAAGCATGGTGTAGCGCTTTCTGTTCTGGGTAAACTAGGTTACCTACTTACCTTGGATCCCCAAAGTCTGGCTCAGCAGTTTCTACAAACACAGGGATTTATTCATTAGCAAGTGTGAAATTTGCCCAAGGGCTGTGCTCTTCAGCCAGGATGCCAAAGTGGCTGTTCATTAGCACTTGGGCATTAACATAAGCAAGGGGTGTTAAATCACCCAGCTTGCTGGCCAAGTCCAAGGTGTGGGGAGGGGAGTGAGAGCAAGAACTGTTTTGGCTTTTTAATTTTTTTTTTTAATAAATGATTTATGAGACTACAAGTTAACAGAAGTGTATATCAACACCATTCCCACCACCAAAAGAACATTGTCCTGATTCCCCCCACCCAGTGAAGCTGAACATCTACTCTCACCCTTTAAAAAAAAAACAACTATTTATTTATTTATTTGGATAGAGACAAAGAGAAGCTGACATGGGAGGGGGAGGGAGAGAGAGAGAGACACCTGCAGCACTGCTTCACCACTCATGAATCATCCTCCCTGCAGGTGGGGATGGAGGGGGCTGAATCTGGGTCCTTGTGCATGGCAACATGTGTGTTCAACCAGGTGAGCTACCACCCTACCCACTATGGCTTTTTAAAATAACGTTCTGGGCACCCATAAGGCAAATGGATGGATGAGCATGAGGACTGGGCGCCATGTGTAAGTCTCAGATTTACTTCCTTCCAATGTTCTAACCAGTGCTAGTACCTTCCACCTGCCTATTTCTGAAGCTAATCTCCAAGGAGTCTATCTTTCAGATCTCCTTGTCCTTGGGTTTCTGATTGGCATTGGCCACGAAGAGGTACCAAAGGGGTACCAGAGCACCAGCAGGGAAAAGAGAGAGGGCTTACACTTTCTACTCTGCATTCTGGCAGTGGCAATGTTTCTGTAAGATGTCACCTTCTGTCATGTACTCCTTCTCCTCTTTCTCTGCCTCAGTTTTCCCTGAGACCCAGCTATACTTCCTTCCAGTCTCCTCTGTAAATTTGGGATGATGGTTTCAAGGTTGCTTAGAGATTAAATGAGTAGTGCGTAAAAGGCTTAAAGCAGTGCCTAGCATGCTGTTGCTTTTCCTTCCTCTGGGATGCCAGATTCTGCCTGGATTAGAGAAGGGACAGAGCCATCACTTCACCTACAAAGAATGCAAAACTGCCTTCAAAGAAAAGCTCTAAGTGGCCATGGCCATAGCAATGGGGAGCCAGTTAGGCCTGGCAATGATGAGCTTATCCTCCCTGGGAAAAGGGAAGGGGAATACTTGTAGCACTGCATAGAAGGCTTTGCATTTTGTAATATGTTGGTTCTTTTTTCTTTCTTTCTTTCTTTTTTTTTTTTCTTTTTGGTAAATTGGAGCTTTCCAAGAGAGGCAAGGTGCAGCAGAAAAGAACTTGGACTTAGGAATTTCAGGCTTGCAGCTCCACCAGCAGGAGAAGAGAGAGGGCTCACACTTTCCACTCTGCATTCTGGCAATGGCAATGTTTCTCTAAGAAGCCACCTTCTGTCATGTGCTCCATCTGTCATGTACTTTCACTGGCTGAGAGAAGGCAAACCCTTACTTAGTATTGGTGCCTTGTGTGCAAAATGGGATGACTTCATAGGAGGGTTACCTCACAGGGCTTTCCTCATGCTTCAAGAGTATACTGAAAAGCCTCTAGAGTTGCCATTGGAATGCTAACCTCTTCTGGCAAAATCTGTCTCTTTTTTTGAGCTAGAGAGTGAGAGAAAGAGAGGGAAAGAAACAGAGAAGGAGAGGGATCACATCATTACTCCAACAACTGTGAAACTTCACCTTTTTTCATGTGGCAATCAAAAGACTTGAACCTGGGCTCTTATGCATGGTCAAGTGTGCACTCTACCAGATGAGATATTTTCTGTACTTTTTTTTTTTTACCTTTACATTAGAGCACTTATCAGCTCTGGTTTATGGTGGTGCCAGGGATTGAACCTGGGACTTCGGAGCCTCAGGTATGAGAGTTTCTTTGCATAACCATTATGCTATCTACCCTTGCCCTTTTCTAAACTCTTTATAATTAACATTATATAAAAATGGACCTCTAGATATATATTGACAAAAAGTTTGATTTATTTTGTGATTTTAATGTGAAATTGTTTTACTTTCAGTCATCAACAAAAAAATATGTGTCACTATAATTTTCTTTTAGAATCAGGATGTATGGTTGTACCTTTTGCTTTTCTTTTAGAGAACTGACAGAAGTTCTAGGTAAACAGACCTACAACTTGCATTTTACCCTCAATAAAGATGAATTGGTGCTTATATGATACACAAGCCTATTGTGGGGTTAGAGACAGGTAGCTCCACATTTTATAAATCAAACAGAAAAACCAGAAAACAATTACCAAGGTTGAGCACTGCTAAGAAGAAATGAAACAGGATGTTAAAAGAGAGAGTAATGAGATGGAAGACAGATCACAGTAGAAGGTAGACAGAAAAGACCTCTTGAAAGCAGCAACAGTAAGAGCTGGAGCTTAAAGAGAAGAGCCCAAACTGTGTGTGTGGGAGAGAACATGAGAGGTGGAGAGAGGGGAGAGTATCTGAAAAAGACTCTGAGGCTGCAAAGGTCTTGGCATCTTCAGAGAACCAAGTAGAGCAACATGGCTGAATGGGGAAGGGAGACATGGAGGATGAAGTTAGAATCAAGGGAGGACTGTTTAGACCACAAGGATTTCTTTTACTTTTTTTTTTTTAATTTTTTTCTTGCCAAGTAGGCTTTGCTTTTTTAATCTTTATTTATTTATTGGATAGAGACAGACAGAAATTGAGAGGAAAGGGGGTGATAAGAGAGAGGGAGAGAGAGAGAAAGAGAGAGAGAGAGAGAGAGAGAGACTTGCAGCCCTGCCTCATGACTTGCAAAGCTTTCCCCCCTGGCCCTGGATTTATTTTTCTTTATTTCCAGCATACTGAAAACCACTGAAGGATCTTAAAGAGGAGAGTGACATTTTCAGTGTAATAATGGCAGCCTTGTGCAGAGTGGATGGGTTCAGGACCAACATGAATGCAGAAAGTTTAAAATAAATGTACAGAAGAGGGAGTAAATCCAAGAGGTGGATGAGAGATGATGATCGTCAGGCTGGTTCAATAGTGGCGAAGAGGTGAGAAGCAATAGATAAGAGAATTTCAAGGTAGAAGCCACAAGACTTGGCAGAAGATGGATAAAGGGGTGAGAAAGAGATGTTGAGGAACAGTCCCAGATTTTCAGCCAGAGTTACTCAAGATGTCAGCCCTTGGTACAGGGAACTTCCTCACCTTTCTACAGGGTACTTTTTGTGCCCTATAGAACATACTAGAAACATGCAAGCATCTTACCAGAAGCTCAAAGAAGAACCAGGCATACTTGAAGACTGTTTCTCTCACCATCCCAGTGCTCACCACCATCTGCAAGGCAAGCTCCTCATGGAAATGCTGGACAAAAAGCAAAAACAAAAACCAGTCAATGATAGTAAGTGCTCTACTCATTAACAGCTCTTTCCTTCTTTTTAGAAACCAACTTGGAGAGACTGTGGGGACAGAGGAACCCTTCTACACTGCTGGTGGGAATGTAAATTGGTCCAGCGTCTCTGGAGAGCAGTCTGGAGAACTCTCACAAGGCTAGACATGGACCTTCCATATGACCCAGTAATTCTTCTCCTGGGCATATACCCCAAGGATTCCATAATGCCCAACCAAAAACATCTATGTTCATAGCAGCACAATTTATAATAGCTAAAACCTGGAAGGAACCCAGGTGCCCAACAGCAGATGAGTGGCTGAGAAAGCTGTGGTACATATACACAATGGAATACTATGCAGCTATTAAGAACAATGAGCCCACCTTATCTGACCCATCTTAGACAGAGCTAGAAGGAATTATGTTAAGTCAGCTAAGTCAGAAAGATAAATATGAGTATGGGATGTCCCCACTCATCAACAGAAGTTGAGAAAGAAGAACAGAAAGGGAAACTAAAAGCAGGATCTGATTAAATCAAGAGCAGGGCAACAATGTAAAAAACACTGTGGTGAAGGGGAGGGTGGCCATTGGGCTTCTCAGCATGGCGGGGGTGGGGTGGGGGGGTGGGGGTGGGGGGTGGGGATGGGACACAGTCTTTTGGTGGTGGGAATGGTGTTTATGTACAATGCTATTAAAGTGTAAACATATAAACCACTATTTAATTAATATGAGGGGGGAAAATTGACCATGTCTAGAACTTCTTAAAACACAGACTGAGTCTTATTAATACATAGGCTGTCTTTGATATGTTGTCTCTCCCAAAAGCCTAGACCAGGGAGAACAGAAGCAACTGGTGGCACAGCTATATATAAGATGCTGGGTATTATACCCTAAACCCTAACAAAGGGACTTTCCAAAGTTAACCCTATCACCAAATAATGTGACAATAACAATAACTATCCATTGTCTTCTTGAACCCTAAGACAACAGGACACTCACATTTCCACTATAAAGCCTATATTTTCCCCAGTCCTGGAACCTTAGGGTGGGGCCCACTTTTCTGCATGCTGCTCTCAATTCAAATCAAATAATATTGCATCCGCGGATCGCAACCTAATCAACGCAACAAGTGCCACCCCAGCATGTTTCACTTCAGATTGTGTCCAGAGACTTCAGGTGTGGAATGACAACCCTTCAGCTCCATCACTCGGGTGAGACCTTTCCTTTCATAGTATTCTCTAACTCCATTCCAGGTGTTCCACTCCCCAATAAAGTCCCCAAACCTAGATATAGTCCAGGTCCCCTGAGATAGAGCATAGGTTCACCCGTGCCCATAAACTAGGGGAAAAATATATACCTGAAAGCAAAAGTACACAAGAGCATGCAGGGAATACCCCAATACTTCATCTGCACTATTCCAGTCTTTGGGTCCATGATTGTTCAACAATTTGTTTGGCTTTGTATGTTAACTCTCTTTTCAGCCACCAGGTTCCGGGATGCCAGCAAGATGCTGATCAGACTTCCCTGGACAAACGACCCCATCAATGTGTACTGGAGCTCTGCTTCCTCAGAGCCCCACCCTACTAGGGAAAGAGAGAGGCAGGCTGGGAGTATGGATCGACCAGTCAACACCCATGTTCAGCGGGGAAGCAATTACAGAAGCCAGACCTTCCACCCTCTGCAACCCACAACGACCCTGGGTCCATACTCCCAGAGAGATAGAGAATGGGAAGGCTATCAGGGGAGGGGATGGGATATGGAGATTGGGTTATGGGAATTGTGTGGAATTGTTCCCCTCTTATTCTATGGTTTTGTTAATGTCTCCTTTCTTAAATAAAAAGAAATAAATTTTAAAAAAAAACCAACTTGGAAGGCATCTGGTAGAGTGCACAAGTTACAATGTGTAAGGACGTGAGCTTGAACTCAGGTCCTTACATATTGTAGGGGTAGCTTCACATGCAGTGAAACAGTACTGCAGAGTGAGTGTGTGTGTGTGTGTGTGTGTGTGTGTGTCTACCTGCCTATAGCTCTGCAGGTATGTGTGTGTGTGTATGTGTGTCTACCTGCCTATAGCTCTGCAGGTGTGTGTGTGTGTGTGTGTGTGTCTACCTGCCTATAGCTCTATCTCCCAACTTCCCTCTTGATTTCTGGTTGTCTCTGTCAAATCAAAATTAATAAAGATTATAGAAGAAATAAAAATATGCATTAATTATAAAGATAAATAAAAATAAGTAGTACTAGCATGCAGGTTTACTGAAGTATGAGTTCTAGCCCACCCACGGGTGATCATAAAGTAGAGATAACTTGAGATGGGGGCAGAGGTGTGTGCATTTTAAGTAGGTAGAAGGTGGATGTTGGTGCCTGGCAGGAAAGCTAGGCTCAAAGGAATGCTGCTTTGTTGGGAGTGAAACTGGATTCTTGGCCTCTCTAAAACACAATAAATTACAGATAAAAAATATTATCCAGTGGATAAAAAATAAATAAAACATCTGAATACCAAGCCACAACTCAGGGTACTGGCTTAGTTGGAAACTAAGTTTTAAATAAAATACCTAAAGCAAAAATTTTCTATAACAAAGACTAACTTCTACACATCTTTAAAACAGCAACAACAGGGCGTGGGAGACACATAATGGTTCTGCAAAAGACTTTCATACCTGAGCCTCTGAGGTTCCAGTCAATCCCCAGCACCACCATAAAGCAGAGCTGAGCAGTGTTCTTGTCTCTCTTTCTGTCTCTCTCTCATTAAGATAAATAAAATTTTGGAAAAGCTAGCATACATATAAAACAATGAATTAAATGTTATGTGTGTTAAAGATTGAGAGTTCCCAGATAACTACAAGGAAACCAGTGGAAAAACCGAACTGCAGAAGTCTGGGTGTTCAGTTTACAGACCACAGCGGATTAATGGTGAAGAATGGAGAATGCTTAAGAGCTTTTTCAGTAGATCCCACTTCATTCTGTCAGGTAAGTCAAACCTTCATGTTCCCAATAGCTGTATCAGGGGCCCAGTAATGGTGCACCTCGTTGAGTGCACATGGCACAGTGTTCAAGGACCCAGGTTGAAGTTCTCAGTCCCTACCTGTGGCTGGGGAAGGAGCTGCTTTGAAATCGGTGAAGCAGTGCTGCAGGGGTCTCTCTTGCTCCCTATCTATCCCCCTTCCTTCTCAATTTCTCTGTCTCTATTCAATAAATAAATTTAAATATTAAAAAAAATAACCATGACATATTTATCTGCTGTTGTGCATCTTAAGGAAAGTTCTCCCATCTGGAAGGAGCGTGTCCAGTGTTAACCTGGTAGACAGTCTAATGTGCATAGGATGTGACTTGGCCATGCCAGGATGTCCCCAGCCACAGGACAGACATACACCATCTATTTCAAAAGTAACCTCTGGTATATAGGTCAGGTCAGTTTGGTTGCCAGAAGCTTATGGCAAGGAGAGCTTACAAGTGGATAAGCTTCTTCTTAAAGTTATTTGTGCTGCTGACTGGGCAGCATTATTGTAAGAATACCTTACCAGGTGGTCGTAGAAAATAGCCAACTAATACTGTTTGCTGAACTATTAAGAATATGCATTGTCTAAACTTCCCTCCGAAATGATCCCCCCCCCCTCTTCTGGCCACTGAAGTGTCCAGAAACCAAGTCAAAGCACATACAAAAGCAAACATAAGACATCAGGCCTTGCCTTAAGGAAGTCAGGCGGTAGCAAATCCTATTTTGTTTCACCTGATTTTGTTTTGCATTTTTCCTTGTCCTTGTCTTAATTTTGTAAAAGTGAATACAGTTTACAATGCTTCACAAGCACATTAGTGAGTTAGGATTTAAAATATCTCTCTAGTGAGTTGCTACTTTTAAAAAATTACTTTGTTTTAAAAGAAGGAGAATGGTACTTGTAACTAGTCACTGCTAGTTTCAGAGTAAGTGGAATATTTACTTTTTGCACCTAGTCATATCTTTTTAAAAAATATTTATGGGAGTTGGGCTGTAGCGCAGCGGGTTAAGCGCAGGTGGCGCAAAGCACAAGGACCGGCATAAGGATCCCGGTTCGAACCCCGGCTCCCCACCTGCAGGGGAGTCGCTTCACAGGCGGTGAAGCAGGTCTGCAGGTGTCTATCTTTCTCTCCTCCTCTCTGTCTTCCCCTCCTCTCTCCATTTCTCTCTGTCCTATCCAACAACGACAACAACAATAATAACTACAACAATAAAACAACAAGGGCAACAAAAGGGAATAAATAAATAAAATAAATATTAAAAAAAATTTATTTATTTTCCTGTGTGTTGCCCTTGTTGTTTTTTTATTGTTGTAGTTATTATTGTTGTTGTTACTGATGTTGTCGCTGTTGGATAGGACAGAGAGAAATGAAGAGAGGAGGGGAAGACAGAGAGGGGGAGAGAAAGACACCTGCAGACCTGCTTCACTGCTTGCGACTCCCCTGCAGGTGGGGAGCCAGGGAGCTTAAACTAGATATTGGTCCTTGGGCTTTGCGTCACATGTGATTAAGCTGATTAACCCGCTGGCTACCACCCTCTCCCTAGCCATATCTTCTTACACCTCTCCTTTTACAATGAACTTCCCAGACATATGGTATCTGGATTACTGTAAAGTCTGCAGCTCTGGGCGAGGCAGGCCTTCACAATGCTTCCCCTCATCCAGCCTAAGTGATGAGAGCTGTGGCTCTTTGCCTCCTGGATGGCTGAATAAACATGTCCCAGTGGTATCTGTAGTTGCAAATAGCTTCCTGTAGTATTCTTTAATTAGCATATTTACATTTTAATAGGGTTCTTGAAAGACTCAGGAACTTAAGTACCTGCTAGAACAGTGAGTGGGTGCCTATATTTGGCGCCTGGTAGAGAGAATATTTTTCCTTTGCCCCTTTGACCACACAGGCTGTGGCTATGAAGGGGAAACTGAAAATATGTGCTGGTTAGAAGCTGTGTGGCCCATAAAATTTCTGAATTTCCAGGTGTGGTGGGAAAAAAAAAAAGGAGGTATTTTATATTATTTTGACAAGAGTACTGAAATCAGCAATACCTCATCACCTTTTATGGAAGATGAAATGTTTCCAGTATTCCTTCTAGTACAAAAATGGTGAAATATCTGCATATCAGATTTCAGGCTCAGGCAAAAAACAAAAATAAAAAACAAAACAAAAAAACACTAGTATAACTACAGGCCCTTTGAAATATAAAAATATGCCTACTAGCTATCTACAAAATGGAGGACGCCCCAGTGCTTCACCTGCACTATTCCAGCTTTTAGGTCCATGATTATTCAACAGTTTGTTTGGTTTTGTATATTAACTCTCTTTTCAGCCACCAGGTTCCAGATGCTAGCAGGGTATGACCAGACTTCCTTGGACAGACTACCCTACCAATGTGCCTTGGAGCTATGCTTCCCCAGAGCCCTAGGGAGAGAGAGAGACAGGATGGGGATATGGATCGACCTATCAATGCCCATGTTCAGCTGGGAAGCAATTACAAAAGCCAGACCTTCAACCTTCTGCATCCCACAATGATCTTGGGTCTATACTCCCAGAGGGTTAAAGAGTAGGAAAGCTATCAGGGGAGGGGTTGGTATATGGAGCTCTGGTGGTGGGAATAGTGCGAAGCTCTACCCTCTTATCCTGTGGTTTTGTCAGTGTTTCCTTTTTATAAATAAAAAAAATTTTTAAATGGTGAATTCCATGATTGTCTCAGAGTATGGTCTTCAGACCACAATCAGTTGGAAAACTGTTAGAAATGCAAATTTTGGGCTCTATTTCATCAGCTGAATTAGACAATTGGAGAGTAGGGTCCATCAATCAATTTTCACTAACCACCAGGGGGTATGAGTCACTGGGAATCAGTGTCTGTAAAAGGAAGGGTGTGTATGTGTGCATGTGCGTGTGCGTGTGTGCTCACATGCAAAGCAAGAGAGCCTAGTTTGGCCTGGGGACTCAGGAGAATATGCTCATACTGCCCTGCTCAGTACCTTCTTGCTGACTGGTCTGGGGGCTGCTGTTGAGCTGGGAGCATCACTGTTGCCAGAGCAATAGTAAGACATCCGGTTGCAGTTCCGATCAGCAATCTGGAATAACAAAACCAGGACTCAACAGGCAGCAGAGGTCCATGAAACAGAAGACAGTGCTGGAACTCACAATTTCAGAATTAAATTCTAACACAATTCACACTTCTTTATTTATCCATGTACCCAGGTAATGTCCCACCACTGTCTGTCTATCTATTGGGTTGATGGAAGAGTTATTATAGATTTTTGTATAGAAAATATGACTTTTTCTAGCAGCCCAATACCTATTACCTATTTCTGTCTATTTGTCTGTTTAGTTGTGTCTTGTATTTGTGAGGTGACCTTTTAAGAGCACCTATGGATGAGGACTGGTTACCAGGAGATTTGATACTTGATTTGAAGACTGGGATTTCTCTTTCTTTTCTTTTCTTTTTTATCATTTTTTTGGGGGATAATGACTTCTAATATAGTTGTTGGCACATGGGTGCAATTCCTCATCTTCCTGTAATGGTTGTCTACAACACACCCCTCTTAGATCCATTTTTAAGATCCAACACCTTCTCCACCTCCCTCTCTTCCCCTTCTTTGTACTCCAGTTTTAACACATTTCTTATTTTTCCTGATTGCCAAGGTAAAAACAAAAATTGCTATAAATAGGTAAAAATAAAAATTGCTATAAATAAATACAAGACAAAATGAAGAAGATAAAATGACACCTAAGTGTACTTACTTCTTCCTGATTTTGAGTAGTGACACGTAGTTTAAAAAATAGTTGAGAACCAGGTGTTGAACAGTCCCTTCTACACACTAGTCCTTGACTTTACTGGGACAGCAGAAGAATGTGTGGTAATAGTGCCTCTCTGTGGGTCAGTGTGGGACTGTATCCAGTCTCTTATACAATCCTAGATTGTCTAAAATTTTAGAGATATGGGCAAGGTGCAGGGTGGCACAGAGAGTTCTCTATATGAGCTTCACCTTGTGTTTTTTTTTTTTAATGTTAATTGTCTTACCTAATGTGGTACATTGTCAAAACTAAGAAAATAACTTTGGCATATTAGTTTTAACCAAGTCAAAGACTTGATTCAGATTTTGTCAGTGCTACCCACGTCCTGTTTCTGTTCTAGGATATATTCCACACTGAATTCAGGCAGGTGTGTGTGTGTGTGTGTGTGTGTGTGTGTGTGTGTGTGTGTGTGTGTGTGTGTGTGTTTGCGTGTGCGCGCGCGCAG
Source organism: Erinaceus europaeus (assembly GCF_950295315.1). NCBI lineage: Eukaryota > Metazoa > Chordata > Mammalia > Eulipotyphla > Erinaceidae > Erinaceus > Erinaceus europaeus. Next base: position 72,276,193 of record NC_080171.1, on the reverse strand, counting down.
TTTTGGTGTGCTGATTCCATTGCTTCTGGAGAATTCTTTTCTTCTTTTTAAAATTGTCATGAGGGTTATCTTTGGGGATTGGTGCTGGCATGATGAATCTACTGCTGCCAGTGGCCATTTTTTCCTCCCCCCCTTTCTAGTTTTTTATTTGATAGGATAGAGAAAAATTGAAAGGGAAGGGGCAGAGAGAAAGAGAGAGAGAGAGGCTTGCAGACCTACTTTAAGATAGAGGAAAGGGAAGGAGAAAGAGAGGAGAGACACCACAGTACTTGCCTTGTAAGTTATGGGGGTGGTGGTGGTGCTGGAACCCAGCTCCCTGAGTTTGGCTCCTCTCTTTGGTCTTAATATATTTAACTACCCACAGAATTTAATTTTCATCATGCCTACACTTAAAAACTGACTCTAAAAATTCCTGGAAATTTAACAATCAGCTCTCAGAAAGTGGCTCCAATCAGCTTCTGCACAGCCCTGGTTTTTAAGTCAAAAAGGGCCAAGTATGGGCAATTTTACATAGTGCAACCTATAAATCATCTGCTTCTCCAGGGGTGGATCTGGCATTTTTGAAATATCCTTAGCTGAGTCTTAAGTTCAGCCAGGGTTCAGAAGCTCCTCAGAGATGAAGAAAGCAAGGCCAAGGGCAGGAACTGACTTGTTCATGACCACACCATTGGGTGGTGTCAGAGCCGAGGCCCAACTCAGCACTCCAGAGTTCCTTTCTCACAACGTGTCCTGTGTACAGGGGTGGGTTTTGTGATCAGTATTCAAATGGGTGGATGTTCCAAGGGAAACTATATCTAAACAGAGCTTGGTTCAATAATGTGTATGACGGCACTTTGCTAGCTTAAAAACTCTGGAGTAGGGCAGGGGAGATAGCATAATGGTTCTGCACAAGACTTTCCTGCCTCAAACTCCAAGGTTCTGGATTCAACCCCCAGCAACACCAGTCAGCCAGAGCTGAGCAGTGCTCTAGTCTCTCTCTTTGTATCTCTATCATTACAATAAAATAAATAAAATATATTCAAAAAAGTAAAAACTCTGAAGCCAGGCTGAGGAGACAGCTTAATATTTATGTAAAGAGACTCTCATACCTGAGGCTAAAACCAAGTCCCAGGTTCAATTCCCTATACTACCATAAGGTAGAGCTGAGCAGTGCTCTGGTAGGAAAAAAAAAAACAAGCAAAAAACAAAACTCTGAAGCCACAGATAACTATGAAGGAAATTCAGACTAAGCATTCATGGCAGTTACATAAAAAAACAACAACACTGGACTACACACACTAAAAAGCCGTTTATTACTAAACTTGCAAAACTCTAAGAGCTTCCTACTGAAGTTAATTAATTTTGAACACACCCTCCAATGGTAATCTTGCCTCTGTATCTCTCCACTTTATCAACAGGAATAACCTCAAGAACACATATCATTATCAAATGGAGTTAACTAGGGGAGTAGAGAGCTTTTCAAAGGAAAAGCCCTCCATAGCCAAGCATGAAAGCACCTGACCTCCTAGACAGCAGAATTAGTTGTTCTAACATCCCTAGGGATGTTTCTAGGCTTGACAGCTGGCCTACCTTTGAGGACATGATGCTCTTCACCTCCTCATCTGCGGCAGAGTGCGTCCCCACCAAGTCTGGATTACTGCTGCTCATCACCCGGGCCTGCATCAGCTTTGAACTCACAGCTGCAGCAGCCGTGCGTCCATATGTGTGGTACCGGGGGTCAGGGAGAGCTGGGGGGCCACCTGGATCCCATCAGGTACAGATGTGATAAAGACAAAAATGAGTCACTTACTGAGCATGGAAAGGGATAGAGGTAATGAGTAGAATGACAATCCAATAGATTTGGTCTTGGATTCAGGGTGCTATCAAATGACTAGGGAGGGGGGCCAGGTAGTGGTACACCTGGTTGAATGCACATATTACAATGCCTGAAGACCCAGGTTTGAGCCCTTGGTCTCCACCTGCAGGGGGTAAGCTTTGCAAGTGGTAAAGCCAGGGCTGCAGGTGTTTCTCTGTCTCTCTCCCTATCACCCCCTTTCAATTTCTGGCTGTCTCTATAAGGAAATAAAGATAAGAATAAAAATTTTTTAATGACTAGGGAGGTATCGGGGTTGCCTCACAGGAGAGAGAGAGACCATCAACTCATGGCGGAGTGGGAACGCAAATCTTTATTCATGTGGGTGCCCCAGAGTTGGGTGTGAGCACAGCGGGTTTAGGCCACGTGGAGCTAGCAAAATGGCCATCTCCCACTATGCACACCAGCCCTTCTCCAGGTCTCCAGGTCAGGACAAGGAAGAGAAAAAAAAGGGGAAAAGCCAGGAATAGCAGCAAGTTTTATAGGGTAAAAACGGAAGTGGCAAGTCGGGACGGAATTGGCTAGGGAAGAGGATGGAGAAAAGAAAAAGGCATTCTGGGAACTTCCTTAGTTACAGTTGTTATAGTTTTTTGCTGGTGGGAATGGGCAATACCCTGAGGGGATAATGTGGTGGTGGAGGAGTCATTTTTAAAACAAGGCAGAAGACTGATATGTAAATAATAATACTCGCATGGTAATATGATGATTTGTGGGTCCTGCCTAACTCAACCACATCTGCACAATTTCCCAACAGGGAGGCAATGTGCCTGGGGCCAGGAAAGAGGGTGTAAAACAATAGAGTGTGGTAGGAACTATGGCCAACCTGAAACATTTTATAACAAATTGGTCATACCATTATTGTGTTTGTTTATTTTTTATTTTTTTTTATTGCAACCAGGGTTATTATTGGGGCTTGATGTCTACATGATGAATCCACTTCCCCAGCAGCTTGTCCCCACACCCCAGTCTCCCTCTCTCTCTCTCTCTCTTTTTAAATGGAGGCAGAGAAAAATTGAGAGGAAAGATAGGAGGGGGAGAAGAAGAAAAATGGGCAGAGGAGACAGTATAGTGGTTGTGCAAAAAGCCTCCCAAGATCCCAGGATCTCCAAGATCTGTATCACCTTAAGCAAGAGCTGAGCAGTGCTCTGATTTGAAAAAAAAAAAAAAAAAGGAGACAGATACTTGTAGCACTCTTTCATACAAAAAGAAGAGTACTCAAGAAGAGTAGAGGAAATAGTTGTTTTTTTGTTTTTCAAAAGTTCAGTTTGAGGAAAATGAAAAGGAAAAAAAAAGAAGGCCATTATAAAATCTAAGGGTGCAGGGCTGTATGGTGATTTACTAGGTAGGTCACAAATATTACCATGCAAAAAGACTTAGGTTCAAGCCCCTGTTCCCCACCTGCAGGGAGAAAAGAAGCTTCAGGAGCAGTGAAGCAAGTCTGCAGGTCTCTCTCTCTCTCCTCCTTCTGTCTCAGTTCCTCTCAATCTCTATTCAATAAATGAATAAAAAAATAAACTATTTTCCAAAAACCTAAGCAGGTAAATTTTATGACTAGAGGGAGTCAGGCGGTAGCACAGCGGGTTAAGTACATGTAGCGTGAAGTGCAAGGACCAGCGTAAGGATCCCGGTTTGAACCCCCAGCTCCCCACTTGCAGAGGGGTCGATTCACAGGTGGTGAAGCAGGTCTTCAGGTGTCTTTCTCTCCCCCTCTCTGTCTTCCCCTCCTCTCAATTTCCCTCTGTCCTATCCAACGATAGCAACAACAATAATAATAACCACAACAATGATAAAACAACAAGGGCAACAAAAGGGGAAAAAATGGTCTCCAGGAGCAGTGGATTCGTGGCACAGGCACCAAGCCCCAGCAATAACCCTGGAGGCAAAAAAAAAAAAAGAAAAAATATATATATAACTAGATCAAAATGGGATCAATTAGGAAAATTGTATACAGAGACACTTTGTTGAGTACTATGCACTTAACGTTGACTATTTTAACAGGGTTTAAATTATATGACTATTCTTCAATTGTCTGAGTTAAAATTGCTCAAGTGGCCATGAGATTTGCAAACAGGGACAAATATAATATGTAGTTTACTTATATTTCATGAGATGTTCTAAGTTTCTTTTTTTTTTTCATAATGAATGGTTTAGGAAACACCAAATGTATATGGTTTCATTTATCAATATTAATCCTAGAGTTCTAGGCATCATGATGAACCACTTCATTTTTTAAAAAATTTATTTACTTGTTTACTATTTAATAGGACAGAGAGAATTTGAGGGCCTGGGTAGTGGTGCACCTGGTTAAGCGCACGTTACAATGCTTAAGGACCCAGATTCAACATGCAGGGGGAAAGCTTTCCAAGTGGTGAAACAGTGTTGTAGGTACCTCTCTGTCTCTCTATGACCCCCTTTCTTCTCCATTTCTGGTTCTCTCTATCCAATAAATAAAGTTTTTTTTTAAAAAGAGAGAATTTGAGATGGAAAGGGGACATAGAGAAGGAGAGAGGAAGACATCTACAACCCTGCCTGACTGCTTGTGAAAGTTCCCTACTGCAAGTGGGGACCAGGGGCTTGAATCTTTGTCCTCTCATATGGTCATCTGTGCACTCCATTGGGTCTTGGATTCAGGGTGCTATCAAATGACTAGGGCCCTTCCTCCTCATATTTTCTTTTTTAAGATACGATATATTGTATTGTATTTTATAGTATTGCACTGCATTGCATTGCATTGCAATAATGAGAGAAAGACCAGAGCACAACTCAGCTCTGGCTTATAATGGTGCAGGGGATTGAACCTGAGAACTCAGAGCCTCAGGCATGAGAGTCTTTTGCAGAACTATTATGCTGCCTCCCCTACCTCTCTTTATCTTAAGAGTTTCAACTGAATCAGAAATGACAAATGGGTACAGTGCACAACAAACATCTAGAGTGCAAACAAAGGGGAGGAGAAAGCAAGGAAGAAAGCAAAAGAGAACAGATTTCTAATCTTAGCATTCATACAATTTTGTGTTGTGCTGAATAATAGAACTGAACTCTGGGGCTTTTCCTTATACTCTGGGTTGTGTGGCTCTTGGTTGGGGGAGAGGGCATAGCAGATTCCCATGTGGGGCTGGGGAAGGCATGGCTACCTGACTTGGGCAAGTCCCTCTGCAGCTCTGGCAGGCGGAAGACATAGTGCACATAGGAGGCCAGCAGGCAGTTCCTCCCATGCTGGTCCTTGCTCAGGTCCTTGCTGTTGTGCAGGCTGTTGGCGATGGCCACCACTGACTCAAAGGCGAACTGGGAGAAGTTGGCTGAGGAAAGGAGAGAAAAGCAGGCAGTTGGAGCCAGGGTTAGTCCCTAGTAATCTGTCTTCCTGTCTTCCTTCCTTCCTTCCTTCCTTCCTTCCTTCCTTCCTTCCTTCCTTCCTCCCTCCCTCCCTCCCTCCCTTCCTTCTTTCCTTCCTCCTTCCCTTCATTCCTTTTGCCACCAGGGTTGGGGCTTGGTGCAGGCATTATCAATCTACCACTCCCAGTGCCCCCCCCCCTTTTTTGCCTTTCCTGTATTATTGAATAGGGCAGACAGAAATTGCATTGGGGGGGGGGGCAAGGTGGTGGCATATCCAGTAAAGCACACATGTAACCGTGCAAACAGATCCGGGAGAGGGAGAGGGAGAAGAGAGGAGGGGAGGGGAGGGGAGGGAAGGGGAGGGAAGGAAGAAAGGTCAGATAGGTTCTGCTCTTGTGGTTTTCAGAAAGTCGTGCTTCATAAAACAAGGTACCAACAGCCTCTTCCTGCTTCCCCCCCCCCCCCGCCCCTGCCTGCAGGCATCCTACCTGTCTGTCCGGCGATGACCATGGGCTGCACGGACAGCTGGAAGAGCTTGTCCAGCACCAGGTGCAAGAAGAGCACCAGTGGCTCCAGGCGGGAGGAGTTGAGGCAGATGATGCTGAGCTTGAGCTCATGCTCCAGAGCCGCCTCGCTGATCTTCTGGTCCAGCACGCGGATGGGGAAGGTCACCTGGCTCTCCAGTGAGTGGCAGAGGGTGAAGAACTTCTCTAGGTGGTTGTCCTGAGAAGGCAGATGGCAGGGCTTATGAGTCTGCTCATTAATATTCCCCGGTACATTCCTGAGTACAATCCAACTGTCACTGAGTGGCAGAAGCTCTTCTGGTAACACTCTAGAAGGTCTGAACACAGATGTTGCCGACCAAAGTTTTGAATTGTTTCACAGAGCACTGTGAGCACCTTTCAACAGTTATGAACTGAAGGCACATCATGACTTGGATTCTCACATAATCCACAAATAGGCCAGCATACCAGTAAGACACCCCAAAAGAGGTCTAAACTGATACAAAATGTAGACAATGACTGGTAGCTTGTACAGTGGATGAAGCACTGAACTTTGAAGCTTGAGGTCCTGGGTTTAATCCCCAGCATCACATATGCAAGAGTCCTTCCTTCCTTCCTTCCTTCCTTCCTTCCTTCCTTCCTTCCTCCCTCCCTCCCTCCCTCCCTCCGTCTCTCTCTTTCCACTGTAAATAAAAATTTAAAAAATACAGACAGCAGGACAAAAAGGAAAAGTAGAATTCAAAAAAGAAAGCCAGATAGATGGCAAGGTAGGAGGAAAACATCAGGAAAAATGTGTCAGATGAATCTCCCCCACAGGTCTCAGCTGCAGTGCAGATACTGGCTTCTTTCATTTATTTAGATGCCCCCAATTTTTATAAGGTTGGTCGGTTTCAACAACAAATTAAACTTGTAGGAGCATGTAAGTTTCCACAAAGCAATGAAGGTTATTTTTGCTTTGTCATATACAAAGCTTATATATATATATATATATATATATATATATATATAGTTTTGTTGCCTTTTAAAAAATTATATAAAACATTAATCCCTCAATAAAGAAATTTAAAAAATGTAGAAATAAAAAACTATAGTTTACGGGAGTTGGGCTGTAGTGCAGTGGGTTAAGCGCAGGTGGCGCAAAGTATAAGGACCGGCATAAGGATCCCTGTTCGAACCCCGGCTCCCCACCTGCAGGGGAGTCGCTTCACAGGTGGTGAAGCAGGTCTGCAGGTGTCTGTCTTTCTCTCCTCCTCTCTGTCTTCCCCTCCCTCTCTCCATTTCTCTCTGTCCTATCCAACAACGACAACAACAATAACTACAACAATAAAACAAGGGCAACAAAAAGGAATAAATAAAATAAATAAATACAATAGTTTAAAAAAAACTATAGTTTACTTATATATTAGATATTATTACATATTATATAGTTATGTCATTTTTATTTATATGTAGTGCACGTATAAATATACATAAAACTCTCTCTCTATATATATATATATGTAAAACTATACAAAGAGTTTTATTGTCACCAGGGTTACATTATAGCTAGTACCTGCATATTAAATCCATTGCTCCTAGTAGCCACTCCTCCCGTTTTTTTCTTTCTCTTTCTCTTTTTTATTAGACAGGGAGAAACTGAGACGTGATGGGGGAGGTGGAGAGAGAGAGAAATGCAGCACTGCTTAACTGCTTGTGAAACCTCCCTCGTGGGTGGAGAACAGGGGCTCAAATCTGGGTCTTTGCATATGTTAGTGTGTGCATTCAACCAGGTGTGTGTGTGTCTTAAATATTTTATTTATTGAATAGAGACAGAAATCAAAAGGGAAAGGGGAAGCAAAGACACCTACAACACTGCTTCACCATTTGCAAAGCTTGTGAAGCTTTCCCCCTGCAGGTGGGGACCAGGGGCTTGAACTCAGATCTTTGAGCGTGGTAACATGTATACGCAAACCTGTGTGCCACCACCTAGCTTCCCCCAACCCACCCTCTTTGTTTTAATTGAGACAGAGAGAAATTGAGAGGAAAGTGGGAGACAGAGAGAGAAATAGAGACACAGCACTGCTTCAGCACTAGTGAAGCTTACCCCACCCCCCACCCATCCCCTCAGAGGGAGGAACTGGGGGCTTTAAACCAGGTCTTTGCACACTGTTACATATGTGCTATACTGGGTGCACCACTACCCAGCCCCCCACACACATAGCTTTTCATTGAATGTTGCTATGAAGGTTCTGGGCTGCTCCCCCTCCATCATTTGCCTTTGGCTTTGCTTTGTAGTTGATCTTGATGCTCCTTACCTGGGTGTGAACAGAGGAAACAGCTTGCACTTCAATATTAAATACTCCCTTATGGCCTTCAGCCCACTTAATGGGAGGACTCTGTACAGGGACTTTCTGTGTTTAAAAAAACAACAACAAGAAAAAAAAGGTTAGCAATTCAACCCTCTTTTCTGCTTATTAACAAGTAGACTAAAGCAACTGGACTCTGAATGTCAGGGCTATACAAAGATAAAAACTCCTAAAGTTTTTATGGGTTCAGGCTAAATTCTGTACCAAACTGGTTTTTACTCTGACAAGTCAGCTAAATTCTTTAGATCTTTGTTTTCCCATGTTGAAAGATGACCTGAGCATTGATCCTTCTTCTTCTTCTTCTCCTTCTTCTTCTTCTTCTTCTTCTTCTTCTTCTTCTTCTTCTTCTTCTTCTTCTTCTTCTTCTTCTTCTCCTTCTCCTTCTCCTTCTCCTTCTCCTCCTCCTCCTTCTCCTTCTCCTTCTCCTTCTTCTCCTCCTCCCCCTCCTCCTCCCCCTCCCCTCCACCTCCCCTCCCCCTCCTCCTCCTCCTCCTTTTTTTTTTTTTGCCTCCAGGGTAATTGCGTGGGCTTGGTGCCTGTGCTACAAATCCACTGCTCCTAGAGGCCATTTTTTCCATTTTGTTGCCCTCCTTGTTGTTGTTATTGTTGCCACTGCTGTTGTTGTTATTGGACAGGACAGAAAGAAGTTGAGAGAGGAGGGGAAGACAGAGGCGGGAGAGAAAGACAGACACCTGCAGACCTGCTTCACCACCAGTGAAGTGATCCCACTGCAGGTGGGGAACCAGGGGATTGAACCTGAATCCTTACATCAGTCCTTGCTCTTCATGCCATGTGCACTTAACCCGCTGTGCTACCAGCCAATCTTTCTTTAAGCAACCCTCAGGCACTGAGAATCATTTATTCTAAGAATTGGAAGAAAGTAATATGTCCATGATTTTCCTGTTAACCATGATGTCACCACAATGTGTCTCTGAGTATCTCTACAGGGCACAGAATTATAAGGCTTGTGAATGCCTGCAATTGCCTCACTTCTAATGAGATATTTCCAAGTAGCAGCTTTTCAAGGTTCTTGCTTTAATTACTCAAATTCACTCCTTTAAAGCATAGATATATCAGTACATCTGAAGTCCTCAGAGAGCTTTTCTTGCCTATACTGTCACCAAAATTCTCTTCCTCTAGAGATATGCAGTGTTGAGAAAGGAGGGACTAAACTGGTGTAGCCTTGTGAGTGCAAGATTGGATCTCTTGTACCAGAGGAAGTATGCTCTAGCTACAAAGGCAGAACAGATACATGAGTTGAGGGCCTTTGGAACTACCTAAGACAAGAGTCACAAACTGGAATCCAAAGCAAGGTCTGGCTCACAGATAGGTTCTGTTTAGACCAGTGTTAGAAACTTCCTTGAACTCACTGCCATCGTTTTCAATTCAGAAAATGCCATATGCAAGTCTGTTTTTTTTCTTTCTTTATTTTTAAAAAATATTTATTCCCTTTTGTTACCCCCCCCTATTTTTATTGTTGTAGTTATTATTGTTGTTGTTACTGATGTCCTCGTTGTTGGATAGGACAGAGAGAAATGGAGAGATGAGGGGAAGACAGAGAGGAGGAGAGAAAGATAGAAACCTGCAGACCTGCTTCACCACTTGTGAAGCAACTACCCTACAGGTGGGGAGCCAGAGGCTTAAACTGGGATCCTTATGCGGGTCCTTGCGCTTTGCGCCACCTGTGCTTAACCCACTGTGCTACTGCCCAACTCCCTTTTTTTTTTTCTTATTGGAAGCTACAGAGACACTGGGCTTACATCCCAGCATAGCACTGGTCTAAGGAACAGAGTGGCAGCTAAGACCTTCAATGGACAGATAACTGCCAGCATGAAGAAACTTGTCATTTATGATCTACAGTAGCACTGTACACCAAAAATATGTGAACCACATGTATTGTTTAAAAAACAAAATTTTTTGTTGCCACCAGGGTTATGGCTGCACAACAAATCCACTACTCCTGTCAGCTATTTTTTTCTTTTTCTTTTAATAGGACAGAGAGAATATGAGAGGGGAGGAGGAGATAGGGAAGTGGGGGTGAGGAAGAGAGAGAAAGAAACCTATAGTACTTTTTCACCATCTATGAAGCTTCTCCCCACCCTTGCAGATAGGGAGCGGGGGATCAAACCCAGGTCCTTGCACATGGTAACATGAGTGTGTTCAACTGGTTGTCCCACTGTCCGGCCCCTCATTTAAAATTTTCTAGCAGCTATGTTTAAAAACTTTAAAAGGGACACCTGCTAACAACTTAATAATATGTTCTATTTAACCAAATGTAGTCTAAAGATGGTTTTAACATACAGGTGATATAAACAAATATTAAATGAGATATTTTACACTTGTCCCTGCTAGTCTTTGAAATTCAGTATTTATTCATTTACTTGTTTTTTACCAGAGCACTGTTCAGCTCTGGTCTATGGTGGTACTAGGGATTGACCCTGGGACTTTATAGCTTCAGGCATGAAAATCTTTTGCGCAACCACTATGATATTTCCCTGAATGCCACCCCTCTCCCCCGTTGGTATTGTATACATATATCACACCTCAGCTTGAACTAGCCACATTTTAAGAGGCATAAGTGGCTTGAGTTGACTGTACCAGAAAGTTTAGGTCTAAAGAATGTTGAGAGAGGCAGGGTATTGAAAGGGACAGCTATGGAAAGAAACTGTTTTCTGAAGCACTGGCTTTGTTTCTTGATATACACACTTTCGTTTAATGTGCACAGTAACCTATGGGATGGATTTAGTTTCATCTTGAATGGCATCAAGGGTAAGTAATTGACCTCTGCTCACATAGCTAGGGAACTATAAAACCTGAACTTTGGATCACAGTTGGTTTGCCTTCAAAACCCATGTTGGTTCTATAGTACTAAAAAGATAATCTGGCATTTTGGAAATGAGCACATGCAGTTTGTTGATGAAAAGGCAGTTTTGAGGGTTTGGGCTAAAGACTGTATTCAAGCCATCAAGTATAATTAAGGTGTATCTGTGAACACACTCAGATTATCCTCACATGAATCTGAAGAGAATCAATCATTTCAGTCTGAAACCAAGCATATGCGTGTGGCTCCTGGCAAAAGAAGCTTCCTTCTTGGGGGATGGTGGTGGAGGGGCAGATACAGACTATAATTTTTTGAAATTTATTTTCCCTTGTTTTTTTATTGTTGTTGTAGTTATTGTTGTTGATGTCATCTTTGTTAGATAGGACAGAGAGAAATGGAGAGGGGGAGACAGAGGGGGAGAGAAAGACACCTGCAGACCTGCTTCACCTCCTGTGAAGTGACTCCCCTGCAGGTGGGGAGCCAGGGGCTTGAACCCGGATCCTTACTCCGGTCCTTGCGCTTTGCACCACCTTCACTTACCCGCTGTGCTACTGCCTGACTCCCCAGACTATAATTTTTATAAATAAAATAACGTTTGAGAGTTATTTCAAAACAATACTGATGTAGCCTAGAGGTTAAGTGGTGTGCAGAAAAGAACAGGGAGAAGGGTCAGGAGGTGGTGCACCTGGTTGAGCACACACTTTATCTTGCTCAAGGATCCAGGTTCAAGGCCTTGGTTCCCACCTGGGGGTGTGGGTAGCTTCATGAGTTATGAAGCAGTACTACAGGTATCTCTTTCTTTCTCCCTCTATCTCCCCTTACCTCTCAATTTCTTTCTGTCTCTATCAAATAAATAAATGATAAAAAAAAAAAAGAACAGGAAGAGACTAGTGACAGAAAGAGCTCAAGAGGAATAAAACCCTAGTATTCACCTGGGACCAAAAGGAGATAGAATTTGCCCGCAATCTTTTGTAAGGATCCACAGTAAGGACAGTTGTTATCACATAAGTAGTTGTACAAAAAGATTTTCATGCACAAGGCTCTGATGGCCCAGGTTCAATTCCCCAGCACCAACATAACCCAGAGCTAAGTAGTGTTCTGGTTTCTCTCTCTGTATCTATTTCTCTCATTAAAATAAAAAATAAACCCAGATCACATCAAATCGATGGGGTTTACAGTTGACAGTATTTATATACCTTTCCCATATTTGGGAGCTACTCTCTTCCCTGATCCAGCTTTCTGGTCCTTTTTCCAGCCATGACATCATCTCCCCAGACAATAACTTGGACCCATCTGCATATCATTTTAAGGCTTAGGGAAAAGAAAAGAAAAGAAAAAAAAAACTAGCATAGCTACAGGCCCTTTGAATATAACTAAAATATGCCTACTAGCTGTCTACAGAACAGAGCCTCTCCCCCCCCCCCCCAACTCTTCATCTGTACTATTCCAGCCTTTAGGTTCATGAGGAATCAACAATTTGTTTGGCTTTGTACGTTAACTCTCTTTTCAGCCACCAGGTTCAAGATGCTAGCATGATGCCAACCAGACTTCCCTGGACAGACAACCCCACCAATGTGTCCTAAAGCTCCAATTCCCCAGAACCCCGCCCTACTAAGGAAAGAGAGAGGCAGGCTGGGAGTATGGATCAATCTGTCAACACCCGTGTCCAGTGGGGAAGCAATTACAGAAGCCAGACCTTCCACCTTCGGCATCCCACAATGACCTTGGGTCCATACTTCCAGAGGGATAAAGAATAGGAAAGCAATCAAGAGAGGGGATTGGGTACAGACTTCTGATGATGGGAATTGTGTGGAGTTGTTCCCCTCTTATCCTATGGTTTTGTCAGTGTTTCCTTTTTATAAATAAGTAAATAAATAAATTTCCTGAAAAAATATGTATTACAATGAGGCTCTCATAATTCACACTGTGAGGGGGCCAGGCAGTGGTGTACCTGGTTAAGTGTACATATTACATAACTCATCAAACCGTGAATCCCTTAACTTTAGATAATGCAGCTGAACTGGTGATGTATAAATGAATGAGGCTTCACGGTCAGTTATCTCTCCTTTTCTACCAGGACCATAAACTACTGGAAAGCATCATATGTTGACATGCAGCCACTACTGAGAGCATGGGGAACATACTCATGTTTCAGGAAATGAGAATTGGGTCTGGGAAGGTGGTACAAGATGGCAGCTGGACAGGAAACCTGAGGGCCCACTGGGTGGTTACCTCTGCTGAGTGCATAGAGTAGTTGGGTGGCAGCTTTTCCAAGGCGACTGGGAGACAGTAGGATCCAGTTTGAAGACGTTCATTTAAGAGAACTGGCAGCCACTAAAACAGATGATGTAAAGAAGAAAGCAGTATTTATTATAGCATATCATTCTGGCAGTTTATCTAGCTTGCAATCATCAAATACAACTAAATGATGATGAGATATTGACCAGGGTTCTTCTGAGCAGTAATTTCTGTCAAGTTGTTTGCACTTTTAATTCTCTGAGAGCTTCTGAGATGGTAATACCAATTATTTACTCCTTTCAGAGTCAAAGAAGTAGCATTCTTCTTGACAGTCAACATTTGTTTGAGCAATATCAATGTTTACTTTGTCTTTTATGTTAAAGATAAGGGGCTGGGTAGTGATGCACCATACTACCCATGTGCAAAGACCAGGTAGTTCAAGCCTCTGCCCCACCTCCAACACCCCTGCAAGGGGAAGTTTCATGAATGGTGGAGCATTTCTGTAGATCTCCCTGACCCCCTTTATATCTCTATCTTTAACCCTCTATCCAAAGGAGAAAAAGAGTGGTCACTGGGAATGTTGGAATAGCCTCAGCTATATTCCTGGTGGGGGAAAACATATAATTATTTTCCCCTTTAAAAAAAAGAGCTAATTTTGCTAGTGATGCTTAGATTATAACATTTGGAAATAATGGACATTGTGATACTTTTGAAATAAATGAGTACTCTTTCAGTATCCTTCACCCACTAAATTTCCATTTGTGAGATATGTTATCTGCTAAGTCATTTGAATTCTTTGCTATAACATGGTTTTTTATGTTTTGCTACTTTGATTTATTTCTTTTTTAGCACCAGGGTCATTGCTGGAACTCACTGCCTGCATAGCTCCACGGCTCCCAGTCACTACTGCTTTCCTTTCTTTTCCTCTAGGTAGAAGTTGAGAGAGAGATAGATACACAGACAGACAGATAGATATAGAAGGAGTTACACCATAGCACTGCTTCTGTGCAGGTGACCTCATGTGATGGCCCAAGGTTTGAACCCAGGTCCTTGCACATGGCTATGTGTGTACTCTTCTAGGCGATGCACTAGCTGGATTCTTTTTTGCTAGTTCTGACAAGAGAAAAGCAAGTGAGGAGAATTCAGTGGCTAATCTTTGCAGGGACTTTGGATGCACCCAAGACTCACTGCTGTGTGATGTGGCAAGTTGAAAACAACTCACTGAATATCCCACGAGACTTTCTACAGAGGTTCCTTGTTTCTGCTGGCAGCTGATGTGATAGAAGGTGAACAGGAGGTGGTGATTTACTGTGAGTTTAGCAGGGAGCTTAATTTTCACTTCTTCATAAAAGTCAGGAGACCTGTTTCAAAAACACATTATACACAAATAATTCTTAGCAAGAACGATGACTTTTCTGAATACAAATTGCAAGGCCCTGGACCCTTCAACTCTTAGGTGTTGCCTGCTTAGCGTTTTGCTTTTTTTATTTTACATCCTCCTGTTCTTCAGCTGGGAGCCCTAAAGATCCAGCTTACAGCATAAGCTTCACTTACACAAGACTGCTCACCGGCTTGGTCAGAAGGGGAAAAAAAGTCCATGCACACAGTGGAAAAATCCAACAATTTAATATGCAGAGGGGATGAGGCTCAGAGTCCTATTGTGAGCTCTTTCCTGCCTCTATCCCAAGAACAGGTATCTGTGCTAAACAAAACATTTGGGAGAAACAAAATAATGATGCAAGTTGGAAAAGGAAGCTGATTTTTACTGAATTTCAACATCCCAGATCCTTCATAAGGGCTTCATGTAAAATATTCACTTACTCCTAATCCCAATCCATGCAAGCAGGGTCAGAGCAACACTTAAACTAGTCTCCAGCAGGATCAAACCCACATGTCTTACCCTATAGAGATTTCCCACCCCTGTGAAATGTCAACAGTTAAGACACTATAGGAGAGGATATTTAGAATCTTTGATTTCCCTTTTGGTCCATGGAAATTTTCTCCAAGTAGGTAGAGGGGAGTAAACATGGAGGGGTGTACAGAAGATGACACAGAAAAAGTAGAGTTAGATTTTGTTTCTGGACATCTCTGGTATCTTGAAGCAAGCTAGGAAAATTATTATTTCTTCACATACCGCAAACCTTCCCTTCATCATTCTAAAAGAGAATGCACCAGAAAAGCCTAAACAATATTAGGTTCTTTTCTTCTCTTGGTTTTTTTTTTGTTGTTGCTGGGGTTTCACTACTCCAGGTTGATATTTTTTTGTTTTTTAAGAGAGAAAGAGAGAGAGAGAGAAAGAGAGAAAGAGAGAGAAAGAGACCAACCCCCACACACAGCACTAACGCTTCCTCCAATATGGTGGGGGCTAGTGTGCTAGCCAAGTGAGCTATTTTGTTGGTTCAATATTAGGCTCTTAAAGAACTGTTCTCTCAGTCTTGGATAATGGCAATAAATGCTTTATAACTAACAAATACCATGGAATTAGCACTAATTACAGATCATGACTTAACAAAAACTATTGAAAGGACTTGCCTAAGTGATTCAAAAAAATCCAGGGGGGAAGAAAGCAATAAAATTAGCATATGTTAAGAACTCTGAACTATACTTACTTATTATGGTATGTGATGGCTGTGTATACTTCTTGCAGAAATTCAGGCCCATTGGATTTTCCAAAGATGACCTGTTCACCAATATAGAAAGGGTCAATTTAACAGTGACCTCTGGGTATCCGAAATCAACTGCTGTCAGCCCAGTAGGATGGTCTGAACTCACCACACTATGTTTTATAAATTAGGAGTGCTGAGTTCTGTGACTGGCCCAATTACAAAGATGCACAACCAACTATGAAGGGTAAAATCAGACCTTAAGGGTTCCACTCAGTACCCCGCGACTAATCTTGGACTTGCCACAAAGGTCTCTGTATGTGCTGAGCAGTGCTCACCTGAATACACCCTCTCTCTATACACTGATAAGCCCTGGATCTTATCTGTGTAAACTGACAAGGGAAGCTCAGATCACTCTGGCTTGAGACCCATGGCTATTTCCCTCTTACCGGCATAGCGTTGCTAGGGTCCTCTCCACACATAAATTGGATCTTTATTGTAATGTTCCGGGCAGATGCTAGTTTGTTGGCAAAGTTCAGCCTCTGTGGATAGACGTAGAGAAGGTTTCTGGAAAAGAAAAAGATGACCATTCAGTGAATAAAATTTAGGGATGGCTGAAAGCAAGTTTTGTAGCAAATGCTGATGTCTGTACTCATAAGGAGCCTATTCTAAAGGGAATTTTCCTTCCAGAAGTTTTCCAGGGTGATTTCTCAGAAAAACAAACTATAAAACTCTGAAAGAATGAATAGATGAAATGAGTTCTGAGGTCAATATATTTGCATGAAATCTATGCAGAATAAAAAGTCAGCTAAGCCAGGTAGGTGGTAGTATAACTAGTAGTGTGCACATGTTACCATGTGTGGAGATCTGAGTTCAAAGCCCCAGGCTCCACCTGCAGAGGGTAAAGCTTTATGAGAAGTACAGCAGTGGAGCAATGGCAGGTGTCTCTCTTGCTCTCTTTCTCCTCTTCTTATTTCTCTGTCTCCAGACACACACACACACACACACACACACACACACACACACACACACACACAAAATCCCACATCAAAGAAGGAAAAATTAGAGGACAAGGATTCTCTAGTGAAATACTTTGCACAATAATGAAAATGATCAGGTAGGTAAGGAGAAAAAGAATATTCAGAATTATCAAAAACACACAGGAATCATTACTTAGCAGGTGCAAGTTGGAAGGCTACGGAAGCAAAGGAATGTCTTACTTGCTTACCTCCTTACTAATTCACTGACTTTGGTCTCTTTATATTGGATGACTCATTGTTGCCAGAATGCTAGTGACAGATTTGAGTGGCTGTATCCTATGATCGATATAGATCACTCTGGTTGTTGCACTGTGTGCTATTCCCTGGGCATAACAGCAACTGGCACACACACATTTTTCCTCAACTGCTTTCCATCCAGCCCTTTCTAGATATCATCTGTCTTCTTCTTGGTCTCTTTGAACAGAGTCATTAACTGTCTACATGCAAGTTACATTTACTACATGCCACTGAAAATGAAATTTCATCAAAAGAAAACGGATTGTATTCTACTGTCAACTGTAAACCACTAATCCCCCAAGAAAGAAATTTAAAATTAAAGGAAAAAAAAGAAAATGGATTCAGTTGACAGGCAGAATATCTAACAAACTCCAAATGTCAATAAAGTTTAGATGGTCTCTCCAGAAAGTTACATGATGGACTGGGGAAACAGCTTAATGGTGATACCAAAAAAAAAAAATAAATAAATAAAATAAAATTGAGCACCCAAGGCTCTGATGTGCCATATTCAATATCCAGTAACACCATAAGCCAGAGCTGAGTAGTTCTCTGGGAAAAAAAATCACACAAGGAATGGATAAGCATAGAATTCCGGGGGTGAGCCCCCACATTTATGAACTTACCTATCCAATGAGATCTGTGCATACCTATGTTCATAGTAGCACTATCTATAATAACTCAAACTTGAAAACAACCCAGATACTTAACAACAAATGAGTGGCTAGGAAAGTTATGGTATATGTGTAATATATATATATATATATCTCAGCCATAAAAAATGATGAAATGTTCTTCTTTGCCCCATCTTGGATGGGACTTGAAGTAATCATGTTAAATGAGATAAGCTAAAAAGAAAAGAATAATACTAGATAGTCTCACTTACAAGTGGAACTTGAAGAGAAAATGGGAACAGGGTGAAACTTAGATTAGGTGTGGTGTACTGAAGCAAAGCAAGACTATGTGTGTGTGGGGGGGGGGGAGTGGAGAGGGTAGAAAGGGTGCTGAGGATCCAGTGCATGGTAGAGCAAAAGTTGGGGGTGGACGTAGTACTATGATGGAGTGATGAGAAATTGTACCTAACAACTGTCTTGTAAGACATTATTTCTCCAGTAAAATGATTGGGATAAAAGAAAAAAAGCTGGCAAGTACCTGATCTAAGACCCAACTTTTACTAAAGATGAGAAAGCTCCAGGCCCTAGGAGCTAGCCTGACAGTTCACAGTGTGGGTTAGGCACACAATAGGCATGGGATATAGCTGAATAGTTCCACTCTATCATGGGGCTATCTCAGTAATACTTTCCTTGTCTAATAGAGGGAACTCAACCTCAGCAAAGGTACATGGAGCCGCACCGCAGACACTGGCAGGAATGGACATGCACATAGTGCTGATGAGAGGAGGCATTCCATGTGGGGCCAGGTGGTGGCTCACCTGGCTGAGTGCATGTTACAATGCACAAGGACCCAGGTTTGAGCCCCCAGTCCCCTGCAGGGGGAAAACTTCACAAGTGGTGAAGCAGTGCTGCAGGTGTCTCTCTGTGCCTCACCCTTTCTATAGCCCCCCTCCCTCTCAATTTTTGGCTGTCTCTATCTAATAAATAAAGATAATTTGAAAAAGCATGGATGGCAAGAAAAAAAATCTTTTTCTTTTTCTTTTGCCTCCAGGGTTACTGCTGGGGCTCAGTGCCTGCACTATGAATCACCGGTCCTGGTGGCCTCTTTTCTTTTCTTTCTTTCTTTTTACTGGATAGGACAGAGAGAAATTGAGAGGGGAAAGGAAAATACAGAGGGAGACAGAGAGACATCTGTAGACCTGTTTTACCACTTGTGAAGTGATCCCTCCCCCACAGGTGAGGAGCTGGGGGCGCAAACCACTATCTTTATGTGGGTCCTTGCACTTAGTATTAGAAGTGCACTTAACCCAGTGTGCCACCGCATGCCTCCCAAGAAAAAAAAAAAATCTTGAGAGAGAGAGAGAGAAGGATAAGAAGAAGGAGGAGGAGGAGAAGGAGAAGAAGGGAAAAGAAGAAGAAGGTGGAGGAGGAGGCAGCAGACCATGGTTAGAATGCAGGGGTGCATGGGGAGTACAGATCCATCTTTGTTATCTCTTGTTACCTCCCTGCCACCACTCCTATAAGCTGAGGATACTGAGTAGCAATGTCAACAAGTGGCTAAGCATGTTGGCTCTGGAGACTTAGTTAGGGAAGTAAGTTAGCCATGCCAAAGCCCCAGTAGTGCTAATCATTGCACCTCCCTCAAAGGGCTGTGGTGAGCATTAATGAATAAGATCTAATTAAGGGAGAGCTACTTTATTCATACAGCTTATAATCATTGACACACCCCAACCTATTTTACTCCAGGCCACCCTCATTTTTTTTTTTTACAGGTGTCACTGCAAAAAATTCTCAGCTGATCTCTTGATTCCTATTTCTGATCAACTGTTCTATTGCTGACACACTGTTCAGTAGTCTAAACTGTCCAGTTGACTATGTTGGGTCCCTGTAAGGTTTTCTCAAGTGTCTTTTTTTTTTTTTTTTGCCTCCAGGGTTATTGCTGGGGCTTAGTGCCTTCACTTGAACCCACTGCTCCTGGAGGCCATTTTTCCCATTTTTGTTGCCCTTGTTCTTGCTATTGTTGTTGTTGGATAGGACACAGAGAAATCAAGAGAGGAGAGGAAGACAGTGAGGAAGAGAAAGATAGACACCTGAAGACCTGCTTCACCACTTGTGAAGTGATCCCCCCTGCAGGTGGGGAGTTAGGGGCTGAAACCGGGATTCTTATGCTAGTCCTAGCACTTTGCACCATGTGTGCTTAACCTGCTGCACTACTGCCCAGCCTTCCCCCAAAATGTCTTTTTAAAAAAATTTATTTATTTATTTATTTTTTATTGGGGAATTAATGTTTTACATTCAACAGTAAGTACAATAGTTTGTACATGTATAATATTCCCCAGTTTCCCATATAACAATACAACCCCCACTAGGTCCTCTGAATCCTTCTTGGACCTGTATTCTCCCCACCCAACCCCCCCCCCAGAGTCTTTTACTTTGGTGCGATATGCCAATTCCAGTTCAGGTTCTACTTGTGTTTTCTTTCTGATCTTGTTTTTCAACTTCAACCTGAGAGTGAGATCATCCCATATTCATCCTTCTGTTTCTGACTTATTTCACTCAACATGATTTTTTCAAGGTCCATCCAAGATCGGCTGAAAACGGTGAAGTCACCATTTTTTATAGCTGAGTAGTATTCCATTGTGTATATATACCACAACTTGCTCAGCCACTCATCTGTTGTTGGACACCTGGGTTGCTTCCAGGTTTTGGCTATTACAAATTGTGCTGCCAAGAACATATGTGTACACAGATCTTTTTGGATGGATATGTTGGATTCTTTAGGATATATCCCCAGAAGAGGAATTGCAGAATCCAATTACAAAGAAGACTAAGGCAAGTATAAACCTATGGGACTACATCAAATTAAAAAGCTTCTTCACAGCAAAAGAAACCACTACCCAAATCAAGAGACCCCTCACAGAATGGGAGAAGATCTTTACATGCCATACATCAGACAAGAGTTTAATAACCAACATATATAAAGAGCTTGCCAAACTCAACAACAAGACAACAAATAACCCCATCCAAAAATGGGGGGAGGACTTGGACAGAATATTCACCACAGAAGAGATCCAAAAAGCTGAGAAACACATGAAAAAATGCTCCAAGTCTCTGATTGTCAGAGAAATGCAAATAAAGACAACAACGAGATACCACTTCACTCCTATGAGAATGTCATACATCAGAAAAGGTAACAGCAGCAAATGCTGGAGAGGGTGTGGGGTCAAAGGAACCCTCCTACACTGCTGGTGGGAATGTAAATTGGTCCAACCTCTGTGGAGAACAGTCTGGAGAACTCTCCGAAGGCTAGAAATAGACCTACCCTATGATCCAAAATGTCTTTTTATAGACCCAATGTGATTTTGTCCATGGGAATTTATCTGATCTTCCCACTCATCATTTTTCCACCATGACTTTTTCTCAAGGTCTAGAATGTTCTAGATTCAATTCTACTTCACGGTTTTTACAGCTTCCCTTTCTCTGCCTGCAAGAGACTCCTGACGTTTGCCAAATGACAATTTCATTTCACCCTCTGGGTTTCAGCTCATGACATATCTGCAGAGATCCTGTCTACCATCCCATTTAATGGATTCAGGCTACTTTCATACACAAAGACTCTTTTTTTAATCATAAGATTACCAAATACACATACAATCATAAAAAGTAATTTGTGATTATGAAAACAATAAAATTAATTTTTTCCAATCTTGAACAGCTGAAAAGTATACAGAATAAAATAGACATTGCAGGTCACCATTATCCACTAGGAACAGCATATATTCTACCAGTCATTTCCCCCTATACACTAGACATTTTTATGTTTACATATATTATATATACAAAGCTTTAACTTATGCTGGTATCACTTAAGACTTAATTATAGCCATTTTCCCAGTGTGAATAAATATTCATAATGAACAAGATTTGAAGAGTTACATGCTTACTCCAAATTATGAATGTGCCATAACTTACACGAGTTTCCAAAAATAAATGTTAACATTA
This sequence comes from Erinaceus europaeus, assembly GCF_950295315.1. Taxonomy (NCBI): domain Eukaryota; kingdom Metazoa; phylum Chordata; class Mammalia; order Eulipotyphla; family Erinaceidae; genus Erinaceus; species Erinaceus europaeus. The sequence goes on along the minus strand of NC_080171.1, from coordinate 72,254,611 downwards.
TTTGCCCATTAGGTTCACTTATAAAGCTGGGATAAGATTTTGCCTGTCTACAATGTAATGTGCTTTAGAAAGAATCTTTTCAAGTTCTCTATCGCTCAGTTTCTTCAACTCAAGATTAACTGAAAAGACACCAATCAAGCTTTCTTTCTGTTGGGTTTGAAGACATAATTAGCCAGGCTTTACAAAAATGCTTTGAAGTAGCTGGATAAAAGGGGCTTTTCGAATCTCACAGTCCTAGCCCTGCCAGACTGGATCAGCAAGTTAACTATCACCAGGCTCCTCTCCTACATCCCAAGATGGGCAGGGGCACCGCACCACCCACTAGCCCGTACATTCTCCAATAAGGACCAGCAAGTCTGCACACTGCTTGCAAGGGTGTTGCATATACTTGAGCCCACACATCAGGGCTGGCACTCAGAACCCTGCATCAAAGAAGCATACAGCTGGAGGGAAACTTCAGAGAACATAATCCCACATTCCTCGCTACAGGTGAGGAAACAGATTTCTAGGAGGATCAATAACTTTGCCTTAAAATATACGGACAATAACAAACACTTTTTTTTAGAAGATGTATTTTCCACTCTCACATTTTTCATTGACAAGAATGTTAAATAGCATGTTATTTTTTATTCATTCATTTATTAGATAGACATCGAGAGAAACTGAGATGGATGGGGGAGATAGAAAGAGGCACACCTGCAGCATTGCTTCACCTCTTGTGAAGCTTCTCACCCCTGCAGGTGGGGACTGGGGACTTGAACCTGGGTCTTTGTGCATGGGAACACATGTGCTCAAGCAAGTGTGCCACTGCCCATCCCCCTAAATAATAGGCTTTGTTAAACCTGTCTACTTTAAAAAAAAAAAATGGACATAAGGCAATAATGTTTCTTCTTGGGAGGAAAGATGTGCCTAAATGGAGCTCATACCAGATACAAACCCTTATTAACAAACTGGTAGAGAGGTTCCTACATTTTTATATGGTACATTAAAGACCTCATACTGATTAAAGAAAAATCTAGAGGAGTTGGGTGGTAGCACAGCAGGTTAAGTGCAGGTGGCAAATAGCACAAGGACCAGAGTAAGGATCCCAGTTTGAGCCCCCAGCTCCCCACCTGCAGGAGAGTTGCTTCACAGGCGGTAAAGCATGTCTGCAGGTGTCTATCTTTCTCTCCCCCTCTCTGTCTTCCCCTCCTCTCTCCATTTCTCTCTGTCCTATCCAACAATGATAACACCAATAACAGCAACAGTAAAACAACAAGAGCAACAAAAGGGAATAAATAAGTAAATAAATAAATATTTGTTTATAAATATTTATAAAATAGAAAAATCAAGTAATTGAGTTACTGAATAGTTTCCACAACCAAAACAGGCATCACTTATTATGGCAAAGTTTTTCTAAGATTTTCATTTTTTGTTTGTATAAACAAAAAATGATTTTTTCAGATACATACATCAGACATTTGGTATTCATCAGTGATATTTTTTTTCCCAGAAGAACTGTCAAGGACCTTAAGATATATTCTGGGTGGGGCCACCTAGTTGAGTGTACACATTACCATGCACAAGGACCTGGGTTCAAACCCCAAACTCCTGCATGGAGCCACACCACAGACACTGTTAGGGATGGACTTGCGTATAGTGCTGATGAGAGGAGGCAGTCTAGGTGGGGCCACAAGCAGTGAAGCAGTGCTGTGGGTGTCTCTTTCATTCTCTCCCTACCATCTTTCTGAGTTTTTCTTCATCTCTATAAAAACAAAAAGGAAAGGAAGGAAGGAGAAAAAGAGAGTGAGGGGGAGAGAGAGAAAGGAAGGAAGAGAGGAAGGGAGGAAGGGAGGAAAAAAGAATAGAACAACAAAAGGGTGTCAGGAGTGGTAGATTTGTTGTGCAGGCACTAAGTTCCATCAATAACCCTGATGGGGAGGTGGGGCTACAGAGCAGCAGCAGTTGTGTTTCTTTCCTCTCCTCTCCTGGGTCAACTAGGAATACCAAAGGAGACCACCTGGGACCGAACAAGACAGGACTAGAATGACTTCAGGAAACCACCAAATCACTGGTGAGTACAAATATGTGTGGCTCGTGGACAGAGAGGAGCCTAGGGAGTGATTAAGTGGCTGGTAACAGTCTGGCAGTTTACCAATGGAGACACCACCTCCAGTCTGTTTCACCAAAAAAAGACAGTTGAAGGGAGGAGAGGACTCCCCTAAGACACACAAAATGCAACTGTGAGTCTCCATTGTTACTGCTCTCAGAATCTGGAGCAGCAGCAGGAAGGCCCTGTGCTGACAACAGGGGACAGAGAACTAATCAGGAAACTCAGGAGAAGATCTTAACCTCGGTGGCCTAGTGATGGGGCTGTGAGAGTCTCTTTTAATAGCCACTGGATTATCTCTGCCCCATCCTGCTTTATCTCTTGTTCAGGAGTCAGTGATCAAGGTAGGAAGCCTACTTATAGTTTAAAAGCCCTAAGGCTCCCATAGCCTACAGAGAAGAAAAAGAACAAAAGAGGCTTTTAAGCCACTGGGCTCCAAATCAGGGATTAAAATACTATTGAAACAACTGTCAAATTCCAGAACTGTGAACCCTTTAATTACCATACTTAGACACAAGTCAGTCCAGGCAAGAGTGATCAGTAATTTGAAAAAGTACTGAGAGAGGGACCTCATAACATACTATATAAAATGCTTAAACCAACAAGAAGAAATATTGGAGAAATGAACCAGGGCATGAGTCCAGCTAAAAGCCCCCCAAAGGGTGAAGCACAAAATAATGAGGTCAACATCCAAACACTAGTTAAGGAAATAGTCACAGGAGTGAGTAAAGAGTTTGAAAGAATTGTCATCAGAAATACAGAAACAACAAATGACACTCTGGAAGAAAACAATAATTATCTCAAGGTTATTAGAGAGCTGAAAGCTGAAATAGCTGAGTTAAGATCACAACTAGCTGAACAAGCTAAAACAGTATCAGAACAGGGTAACAAAATAGATGAACTCCAGAAAACAGTACAGGGGAGAGATAATAGAATAAATGATGCTGAAGACAGAATTAACAAGATCGAGGATGAGTTAAAGCCAACTAAAAAAGAAGAGATCTCAAAAAGAGATTAAGAGATACTGAAAAAAACAAGAGAGACCTATGGGATAACTTTAAAGAAATAATAAAAGTAGGGAGTCAGAGAGCAGTGCAGCAGGTTATGCACAGGTGGTGCAAAGTACAAGGACTGGTGTAAGGATCTTGGTTTGAACCCCCAGCTATCTAAGTAAAGGGTAGTTGTCTCAAAGGTGGTGCAGCAGGATGCAGGTGTCTATCTTTCTCTCCCCCTCTCTGTCTTCCCCTCCTCTCTCCATTTCTCTCTGTCTTATACAATAACAAAAACATCAATAAAAACAACAATAATAACCACAACAATGATAAAACAACAAGGGCAACAAAAGGAGAAAAAAATAGCCTCCAGGAGTAGTGAATTCATGGTGCAGGCAATGAGCCCCAGCGATAACCCTGGAGGCAAATAAAGAAAAAATATATGCATTATTGGCTTACCAGAGGAAGAAAGAGTGGGAGGGGAAGAAAGCATTCTTCAGGACATAATAGCTGAGAACTTCTCTAGTCTAGACAACATCAAAGACATAAAGGCTCAAGAAGCCCAGAGGCTCCCAAACAGAATTAACCCAGACATAAAGACACCAAGACACATTATCTTTAGAATGGAAAGGAATAAGGATAAAGAAAGGATCCTGAAGGCTGCAAGAGAAAAACAAAGAGTCACCTACAGAGGAAAACCCTTAAGATTAGCAGCAGACTTTTCCACAAAAACACTACAGGCCAGAAGGGAATGGCAAGATATCTATTGAGTGCTCAATGAGAAAGGCTTTCAACTAATACTACTGTATCCTGCTAGACTGTCATTCAGACTAGATGGAGGCATCAAAACCTTCTCAGACAAGCATCAGTTGAAAGAATCAACTATCACCAAGCCTGCCCTAAAAGAAAAAGAAAAAAACAGAAAGGTCTCCTATAAATAATCAGACCACCATAAATATGCCATATATCAGAACACTAGAAAAATCTACAAGAAGGGCATTAAAATATCTTCAATCTTTGATATCAATAAATGTCAATGGCATGAATATACCTATTAATAGGCACAGAGTAGGAATATGGATCAGAAAACACAACCCAACAATATGCTGTCTACAGAAAACCCACCTAACTGAACAAGATAAACACAGACTCAAAGTGTAAAAATGGAAAACTATCATCAGGCCAATGGCCCACAAAAAAGGGCAGGAACAGCTATTCACATATCTGACATGACAGACTTTAAAATTAATAAAATTTAAAAGTTGGGCAGGGACACTACTTAATGCTCAGTGGATCAATCACGAGGACTAAACAATTATTAACATCTATGCACCCAATGAGAAGCCATCTAAATACATCAAATATGTACTGAAAGAGCTACAGCAATATATTACAGCAACACAGTCATAGTAGGGGACTTCAACACCCCACTCGCTCAACTTGACAGGTCATCCAGGTACAAAATCAATAAGAAATGAGGGAGCTAAATGAGGACATAGATAAACTAGAAATATTGGACATTTTCAGAGTCATTCATCTCAAGAAACTGGAATACACATTTTACTAATTCTATTCCACATGGGTCATTCTCAAGGATAGACCATATGTTAGGCCACAAAGACAGCATCAGCAAATTCAAGAGCATTGAAATCATCCCAAGCATCTTCTCAGACTACAGTGGAATTAAACTAACAATTAACAATCAACAAAACATTAGTAAGAGTCATAAAGTGTGAAAGCTCAACAGTACACTACTTAACAACTACTGGGTCAAAGAGGAAATCAAGGAAGAAATAAAAATGTTTCAAGAGTTCAATAAAATGAAAATGAAGACACAAGCTATCAAAATATTTGGGACACAGCTAAGGCAGTACTGACAGGGAAGTTCATAGCCACAGAAGCACACATTAGGAAACAAAAAAAGCACAAATAAGCAGCCTGATTGCACATCTTAAAGACCTAGAAGAAGAAGAACAAAGGAACCCTAAAGCAACCAGAAGGACAGAAATCACTAAAGTTAGGGGAGAAATCAATAACACTGAAAATAAGAAAACCATACAAAAGATCAACAAAAGTAAATGTTGGTTCTTCAAAAGAGTGAACAAAACCTTTAGCCAGATTCACAAAACAAAAAATGGAGAAGACCCAAATAAATTGGATACTAAATGAAAGAGGAGATATCACAACAGATACTGCAGAAATTCAACATATCATGCAAGGCTTCTATGAACAACTATATGTCTCCAAGCTAGAGAACCTGGAAGAAATGAATGATTTCCTAGAGACCTACCAAGTTCCAAAATTAAGTAAAGAGGAATAGGATAACATGAACAGGCCCATCACAGCTATGAAATTGAAACAGTTATCAAAAATCTTCCCCAAAATAAAAGTCCTGGACCAGATGGTATTACAAATAAATTCTACAAAACCTTCAAAGAAGAACTAATACCTCTACTTTTAAAAGTCTTCCAGAAGATTGAAGACACTGGAATATTCCCTGCCAGCTTCTATGAAGCCAACATCACCCTGATACCAAAAGCAGACAGGGACATAACCAAAAAAGAAAACTACAGACCAATATCTCTGATGAACATAGATGCTAAAATATTGAACAAAATTCTAGCCAACCAGATACAGCAGTATATTAAAAAGATTGTTCATCATTTCCAAGTGGGGTTTATTCCAGGGATGCAAGGTGGGTTTAATATATGTAAATCAATCAGAAAGACCCACAACATCAAAAAAACAAGACCAAAAAACACATGGTCATATCCATAGATGCAGAGAAAGCCTTTGACAAAATCCAACATCCCTTTATGATCAAAATACTACAATAAATGGGAATAGATGGAAAATTGCTGAAGATAGTGGAGTCTATATATAGCAAACCTACAGCCAACATCATACTCAGTGGTGAAAAATTGGAAACATTTCCCCTCAGATCAGGTACTAGACAGGGATGCCAACTATTGCCATTATTATTCAATATAGTGTTGGAAGTTCTTGCCATAGCAATCAGGCAGGAGCAAGGAATTAAAGGCATACAGATTGGAAGAGAAGAATTCAAACTCTCCCTATTTGCAGATGGCATGATAGTATACATAGAAAATCCTAAGGAATCCAGCAAGAAGCTTTTGTAAATCATCAGGCAATACAGTAAGGTTTCAGGCTACAAAATTAACATTCAAAAGTCAGTGGCATTCCTCTATGCAAACACTAAGTTAGAAGAAGTTGAAATCCAGAAATCAATTCCTTTTACTATAGCAACAAAAAACAATAAAATGTCTAGGAATAAACCTAACCAAAGAAGTGAAAGACTTGTATAATGAAAATTATGAGTCACTACTCAAAGAAATTGAAAAAGACACAAAGAAGTGGAAAGATATTACGAGTTCATGGGTTGGAAGAATTAACATCATCAAAATGAATATATTACCCAGAGCCATATACAAATTTAATGCTATCCCCATCAAGATCCCAACCACATTTTTTAGGAGAATAGAACAAATGCTACAAATGTTTATCTGGAACCAGAAAAGACCTAGAATTGCCAAAACAATCTTGAGAAGAAAGAACAGAACTGGAGTCATCACACTCCCATATCTCAAATTGTATTATAGGGCCATTGTCACCAAAACTGCTTGGTACTGGAACATGAATAGACACACTGACCAGTGGAATAGAATTGAGAGCCCAGAAGTAAGCTTCCCCACACCTATGGGCATCTACTCTTTGGCAAAGGTGCCCAGACTATTAAATGGGGAAAGCAGAGTCTCTTCAACAAATGGTGTTGGAAAAAATGGGTTGAAACATACAGAAGAATGAAACTGAACCACTACATTTCACCAAATACAAAAGTAAATTCCAAGTGGATCAAGGACTTGAATGTTAGACTATCAGATACTTAGAGGAAAATATTGGTAGAAATCTTTTACGCAGAAATTTTAAAGACATCTTCAATGAAATGAATCCAATTACATAGAAGACTAAGGCAAGCATAAACCTATAGGACTACATCAAATTAAAAAGCTTCTGCAGAGCAAAAGAAACCAATACCAAACAAAGAGACCCTCACTGAATGGCAGATGATCTTTACATGCCATAATATTTAGGGAATTGTGAGGATACAGTAGAGCTTGACAGGACCCCCCCCCCCCCATTGAAAAGTGAGGGCCTGAGGAGCATGACCAATCCTATCAATCTCTCTCTACTAAGACAGCAAGGAAAGACAGGGCCTACAGGCTCTGCCCCGCCTATCAACCTCCCTGCCTCACAATAGCCCACTCCCTTATTATCTACATAATCATTGTTTTGCCTGAAAGTCCCCTCCCTACTTTCCCACCCATTCCATTCCTTTGATCATATCTGATCTATCTTCTCTCTGCCCTCAGGACCCTGCTCTGGCTGCTGGTTATTGATAACCTTGCTTTCTTGTTCCTTTAACTGATTAAACCTCTTGCTCAATAATTACTGGAAAACTCCTGACCCTCCTCCAGACCCTTTGCCTCCGTACCATATATGGTATACACATGTCACTTCTTCCTGTGACCCCTTGTAAGCCCTGGTTTGCTGTTCAATAAACGGACTTTGTGCACAACACATTCCCCTGGTGATCCCTGTTACTTCTCTTGCTACTTACACAGGGAAAGACCCGGCCACTCACTCCTGCTGCCCTGGGACATTTCTTCTAGGACATTTCTTCTGGTGTGCAACAGAGTGGGTAAGCTCTAAAGTTTTTGCCTGTGAAGAGGCTTCCCCACCAAAGAGTCCGAATACATCAGACAAGAGGCTAATAACCAAAATATATAAAGAGCTTGCCAAACTCAACAACAAGAAAACAGATGACCTCCATCCAAAAATTGGGAGAGGACATGGACACAATATTCACCACAGAAGAGATCCAAAAGGCCAAGAAACACATGAAAATTGCTCCAAATCTTTGATTGTCAGAGAAATGCAAATAAAGACAACAATGAGATACCACTTCACTCCTGTGAGAATGTCATACATCAGAAAAGGTAACAGCAGCAAATGCTGGAGAGGTTATGGGGGTCAAAGGAACCATCCTACACTGTTGGTGGGAATGGCAATTGGTCCAACCTCTGTGGAGAACAGTCTGGAGAACTCTCAGAAGGCTAGAAATAGACCTACCTATGACCCTGCAATTCCTCTCCTGGGGATATATCCTAAGCAACCCATCACACCATCCAAAAAGATCTGTGTACACATATGTTCTTAGCAGCACAATTTGTAATAGCCAAAACCTGGAAGCAACCCAGGTGTCCAACAACAGATGAGTGGCTGAGCAAGTTGTGGTCTATATACACAATGGAATACTACTCAGCTACAAAAAATGGTGACTTCACCATTTTCAGCCGATCTTGGATGGACCTTGAAAAATTCATGTTAAGTTAGAAACAGAAGGATGAATATGGGATGATCTCACTCTCAGGCAGAGGTTGAAAACAAGATCAGAAGAGAAAACACAAGTAGAATCTGAACTGGAATTGGCATATTGCACCAAAGTAAAAGACTCTGGGATGGGGGGGGGGGGGATATAGGTCCAAAAAGGATGACAGAGGACTTAGTGGTGGTTGTATTGTTATATGGAAAACTGGGAAATGTTATACATGTACAAACTATTATATTTACTGTCAAATGTAAAACATTAATTCTATAGCAAAGAAATTTTTTAAAAAGGGAGTCAGGAGATAGTGCAGTGGGTTAAGTGCACATGGCACAGAGCACAGGGGCAGGCGTCAGGATCCCGGTTCGAGCCCCCGCTCCCCACCTGCAGGAGGTCACTTCGCAAGTGGTGTAGCAAGTCTACAGGTGTCTATCTTTCTCTCCTCCTCTCTGTCTTCTCCTCCTCTCTCCATTTCTCTCTGTCCTATTCAATAAAAACAACAACAGCTATGGCAACAATAACAACTACAACAAGCACAACAACAAGGGCAACAAAATGGGAAAAACAGCCTCCAGGAGCAGAGAATTTGTGGTGTAGGCACTGAGCCCCAGCAATAATCCTGGAGGCAAATAAATAAATAAATAAATAAAAACAAATAGTAACCCTGATGGAAAAAATAGGAGCGGGGGAGAGGAAGGGGGAGAATAAGTAGGTAGGTTGTTTCTGGGTATTAACCTCACCCAGTCTAGATTGATTCCTCTTTCCATATTTTCCTCCCCACCCCTATTTTATACTCTATCACATAATCTCCTTAAATTTAAAAGCTTATAAAGAAAAGCATAAAAATAAAACATTTGCCACGTTCATGACATTCCATGGCCTAATCCTTTTACTTGTGTTGATTCTTATTTCTAGTGCTTCGGGTTACATCAAAACACACACACACACACACACACACACACACACACACACACGCACACACACACACACACAGGCATCAGTGAAAAGTGGGACAAAGCCCCCTAGTTTTAGAGGTGAAGACAATGTTCTATGTTTAGAAACCCTGTACCATAAAAAAAAAAAAAAAAAAAAGGAGCAGTGTGGAGTATGACTGCTGTTCTGGGAGTCCACAGGGCCTCCAGCCTGGGAAATGACAGGAGATTAGAAGAGGCAGGCTCTGTCAGAACTGTAGCTCTCCCCTTAGTAACCTCTGTGGTCATGGGCAGGCCAGGTTGCAGTGTTTTGTATAAATGCTGATACTGTATTCTGAACTCTGGGGACCACTTTCTCCAGTCACCACAAAAAGCAAATGGAATTAAGAAGTCAGGAACAAAAATGTTACGAAACTGTTTAGACACAATACAGCAATGATACAATGTTCTTTCCTCATCTTTCCTTACTAGTTTACATACAATTTGTGAATACCAGATGTGGTGACTTCACATAGAACAACCATTATTACTGCTATTGGTTTTGTACACAGACAAATTGAATATTTCTAGTGCTCACATCTGCAGAATAGCTTTGCATGACTTCAGCTTCTTCTTTCTATAAGACAGATGAAAGTTCCCCTTATGTGAAAGTTGGAGAAAAAACATTCCTCCTGTTAAAGTAGGACCTCAAATTGGGGCAAAAAGAATGCTACCTTTTAGACACAGGTGAAGGCACTTAAGCTTTCTTAAAAACCTTAATGTGCGTAAGAGAAGTCCAATTAGTTTCCAATGGCAAGAGACCCAGAGGGAAAGTCATGATGTTTACAATCTTAGGTTTTATCCAGCTCATATTCTCCTTGAAAAAGAACAACAAATACACAAGCACTTGAAACCTGCTGAGGAAAACTAGCATCTTGAAGGAAAAAATAAATTGTATGTGCACAGAAGTCTTGGGAGATGGCACTGTGGATAAAGTATTGGACTCTCAGGTATAAGGTTCCAAGTTTGATTCCCAGCATTGTACATTGTATATGCCAGAGTGATGCTCTGGTTTCTCTCTCTCTCTCTCTCTTTTTCTCTCTCCCTCATAAATACTTCAAAAATAAAAATATCTTCCTCCAACCTTACTTGAAACATTTCTAACCTTTTTAACTTGAAACATTTTAATAAAATATCTTGTTGACCTGAAATTTTTACCAATTAAGATTTCGCCATATGTTGTTTTGAAGCACTGCCAGTTTTAAGATACTAAGTGGTTCACATGCCATTCACTCAGACTTTAGCGTGAATGGTATTGATTAGCTTCTCCCCTCCTCCCAAAGAGACTGGGTTTATGGGGTATTGAGTGTGAGTGCATAAAAGATGTAAAAAAGAAGGCTGGACAAACGTGAACCATCAGGCATTGCTTCTGAGAAGATCAGAAAGGCTACAGTATCAACAAGAGTTGAAGGGAGGGGCAGGGGAAAGTAACCAAACCAAATAATCTCTATGAGTCTGCAAGACAGCTCACTGGGATAGTGCACCTGCTTTGCCATGAATATGGCTGGATCAAGCTTGGCTTTCACTGCACTGAAGAAAGCTTCAGTGTTGAGGTGTCTTAAACTCACTCTCATCTGAAAAAAATTGGCCTGGAGTGGAGACACCTTGGCTATGACAGAAAAAAATAAAAATATGCCAGAAGGTCAGATGTTGGAACAACCAGTTGAGAACACACATTACCAAGCATAAGGACCTGGGTTAAAGTCCTCTGTCTCTACCTGCAGACAGGAAGCTTCACAAGGACGAAGCAGAGTTTCAAGTATCTCTCTGTCTCTATCTGCCCCTCTCCTCTCAATTTCTCTCTGTCCTACCAAATAATAATAAATAAGTAATAAAAAAGTATTCCAGAGTTTTTCCTGAAACTCTCTTAAACTTGACACTGACAATAGCCAGCACTGTGCAAATTTGTGTTTTCACTGCAGCCAGTGAAACACCATGTACAATGTTCCCCAGACACAATAAGAACTCTGTGGGAATCAATAAGTGTTCAGAAATGTAGCAATGACTTAGTAAATGACTCCCCAGATGAGTTTGCAACTCTCAGAGGTCCCTGTGCCTATTTGTGGATGCTGAGTGTGTGGCTATTTGGAGACTATGTGGAGAAAGACAGCAGCAGATGGAGTCAGAATTGACAATGATAAATATAAACTCCTAGACAGGCCTGGAGCAGAGGTGGATGGGGGATTCAGACACAGGGCTCTGAAGCAGATTGCCTCAGAGTTCAACATGATGCTGGACAACAGGGCTTCAGACTTGTCCTATCAGACCATTCTTTTCTATTGCCATCAGGGTTATTGCTGGGGCCCAGTGGCAACACTCCAAATCTATCACCACAGCAGCCATTTTATTTTTATTTCTTCCTTTTTTTTTTTTCTTCTATTTTTATTTGATAGTTCAGAGAGAAACTGAGAGGGAAGGGGAGATAGAGAAGGAGAAAGATAGATACCTGCAGACCTGCTTTACCACTTGTGAAGCTTCCCCCCCCCCCACAGGTGGGAAAGGAGGACTTGAACCTGGGTCCTTGCACATGCTAATGTGTGCATTAAACTAGGTGTGTTATCACCTCTCTTCCCTTTCAGACTATTCTTTGTGGCAACTACTAGGAACCATGATACAATGGGAAGGTGATTCTTTCAGGGCATAAGAGCCTAGACAAAGATCCACTTTGTTTTTAAATGTGATCTTTCCTCTTGGACCTGAGTTGGAACTAAATAACACTTAGCTTGAACACCCATACCCCAGAGCAGCAGCCAACAACATGCTCTCTTTTTCTGTCTAAGACAAGGAGAAGTGATGTCTATAGCATTATCTCACTCAGCCCTCCAAATAGTATGAGGGTAGGGACATTTCTTGTGGGCCTGTCACACTGGTGTGAGTTTGGAAAGTGAGAACCTTCTCCTCTTTCTTTTCCCTTTGAAAGTGTCCTAGGGGAATGGGTGGTGACGCACTCAGTTAAGCACTTATCTCACTACATGCAACATTCTGGGTTTAAGCTCCTGCTTGCTACCTGCAGGGAGGAAGCTTCATGAGTAGTGAAGCAGGTCTGCATATGTCTGTATTTCTCTCTTCCCTGTCAAATAAAGTTGAAAGGGAGAGAGAGAGAGAGAGGGAGAGGGAGAGGAAGAAATGGCTGCCGGGATTGGTGGATTCTTAGTGCCAGCACTGAGCCTCAGTGATAACCTAGGTGGGAAAAAAAAGTCTCCTACACCTAGCAGTGGTCTCACCCTGGGAAAAATGTTGATGCATCCACTGACTTAACAGTAATGAGCCTACTGTGTGTTAGACACTGAACTGGGTGTGGAAGAGACAAGGAGTGAGTATATTTCTTTGGAGGCAAACCCAGTCTCCCAGAAGACACCAGAAGTAAGTAGCTGCAGACACACCGATACGCAGAAAGACTTTGTTTTACAGCTACCTCAAGATCTTTGAAAGTTCTTCTACCTCAAAAATCCAGAAAAGTCTTCCTCTCATCAAGTACTACAAGTTGGTCATTTTTATAGAGGCAGTTGGGAACATCAGGACAATTTTTTTTTCTGCCACCTGGGTTACTACTGGTGTTTGCTGCCAGCACTAAAAATCCACTTATCCTAGCAGCCATTTTTTTCTATTTTTTTTAATATTTATTTTATTTATTTATTCCCTTTTGTTGCCCTTGTTGTTTTATTGTTGTAGTTATTATTGTTGTTGTCGTCGTTGTTGGATAGGACAGAGAGAAATGGAGAGAGGAGGGGAAGACAGAGAGGAGAGAAAGATAGACACCTGCAGACCTGCTTCACTGCCTGTGAAGCGACTCCCCTGCAGGTGGGGAGCCGGGGTTGGAACTGGGATCCTTATGCTGGTCCTTGTGCTTTGCGCCACCTGCGCTTAACCCGCTGCGCTACAGCCCGACTCCCCTCTATTTTTTTTTATTGGATAGGACAGAGTGAAACTGATAGCAGAGAGGGAGATAGAGAAGGAGAGGGACAGAGAGACACCTGCAAACCTGCTTTACCATTTGTGAAACTTCTCCCTGCAAGTGGGGAACAGGGGCTCAAACCCAGGTCCTTCCACATGGTAACAGGTATGCCATAGCCCAGCTCCCAATTTTGTTTCTTACTAGAGCTGTTGTTTCTCCCCCCAACTGCAATACTGTCTTCTCCAGCCTCCATCAAGGCACCTAACAGTACCAGAAACATCAAGAATCATAATGCAAGCATGTTCATGAACATTTCTAATTTCTTTTTTAAAAAAATATTTATTTATTTATTCCCTTTTGTTACCCTTGTTGTTTTATTGTAGTTATTATTGTTATTGATGTCATTGTTGCTGGATAGGATAGAGAGACATGGAGAGAGGAGGGGAAGATAGAGAGGGGGAGAGAAAGACAGAAAACCTGTAGACCTGCTTCACCTCCTGTGAAGTGATTCCCCCCACAGGTGGGGAGCCAGGGGCTCGAACTGGGATCCTTACGCTGGTCCTTGCGCTTTGCGCCACCTGCGCTTAACTCGATGCGCTATCGCCAGAGTCCTGAACATTTCTAATTTCTATAGTTTTTTTTTTTAATGTGGGTAGGGGAAAATGTGGGTAAGGAACTAATAAAAGGTTCTGCCCAGGGTGGGGGATAAACAGTATAATGGTTATGCAAAGAGACTCTAATGTCTGAGGCTCCAAAGTCCCAGGTTCAACCCCCTACACCACCATGAGCCAGAGCTGAGCAGTGCTGTCGTGTGTGTGTGTGTGTGTGTGTGTGTGTGTGTGTGTGTGTGTGTGTGTGTGTGCGTGTGTGTATTTTAAAAAGGTTCTGCCCCAAAACAAACAGGGGTGGTGGGGGAGAGTCAGATTCTGCAACAGCTAAACTGGAACTTTTCTGGCATTTTTTTTTCCAGCTGGAAGATTAGATTTGGGAAACTATTTACAAAGTCTGGAAAATATGTGCTCCTTGTGCCCTTAAAAGAACAAGCAGGTTGGTTCATGTTAGTCTGCCACACAGCAATTCTATCTGGAGGCCTTTGAAAAATGCAGCCCAGTCCAGATATGGCTTTGAAATGGTATTTTAAAATGTGAGTTTTAGGTCATTTACAAACATTTTTTAAATGTTTGCTTTGTTTTTTACTCAGGGGAGTCTTTCATTAAAAAAATTTTGATCAGAGGTTGGGGGTAGGGACACAGGCATTTGGTGGTAGAAATGGTGTTAAACTATAGTCCTATTAACTTATAATCTATAAATCACTATTTTTTTCAATATGTCAGGGGAAAAAATAGATAGAATGTCTTGAAGTTGGTTTTTTTTCTTTTTTTTTTTTTGCCTCCAGTTGCTGGGGTTCACTGCTGGTAGTAGCACAAATCCACCGAAGGTAGACATTCCCCTCATGCCTCCATTTTATTGGATAGACCAGAGAGAAATTGAGAGGGGAAGGAGAGCTAGGGAGAGAGAAAGATAGGCACCTGTAGACTTCTTCACTACTCATGGAGCTTTCCCATTGCAGGTGAGTAGTCGGGGTTTGAACCAGGGTCCTTGCGCTTACTATTATGCGCACTTAACTGAGTGCTCCACCATCCAGACCCTCTTGAGTTCTTTAAATGTCTAGATTTCAGTTCTGAAAGTTCTGACTATTTCTTTATATAAGCACTTAATGTTTCAAATTTGTAAACTGACCGAATTCTGCTATTGGACTTAATTTTTTTTTCCCAATACTAAGTTGCATTCAATCTTAGACCAGGCAGGTCAGAAAGAATCAACTGGTCCTGTCAGTATCTAAGATACAGTTATTTACAAATAGCATTAAATGGCATCAATCATGGTAATGTCATGCATGGTACAGTAAATCCTAACCATGGGATTTTCAAAGTAAAACAAGTTTCCACATAACTTGGTTAAAATGATAATAATTATCTATTGCCTTCTTAAACTCTAAGACTGCAAGGAACCTTCCCCATTCTCTTTAAAATCCATATTTCTCCCTATCCTGGAACCTCTGGGACTTTGCTTGTATTTCTTGATTCTTCTCTTCTTCATCTCCTACCCTGTGATACTGCTTCTGCTGACCTCTACTAAACCAATGCAACCGGTACCTCCATGACACATTTCACTTCACACTACAGCCAAGCGTGAGATATAAACCTTCCAATTCCAATAATCTTTCCAACACATGGGGCTACCCAGCTCCATTTCAAATAGCGCACTCCCTGATAAGCAGCATATACAGACATTCATTTATAATGATGCACATCTGAAGCACAACTTATACTGCAGTGTTACTTGAATAAAAATGTATTCAGTCCTTCTCTTCATGGTTGTACTTTACTTTGTGCTGTGGGCAATCTTGCAGGGGCACACTCTCATCTAGACCCATCTACCCAAGGTCTCTAAAGGTAGTATTTTTTCCCTGGGCATCCCAACTCCTGCTGAGCGGGGCCAAGGGCAGCCTATCTGAGGCCTTGAATATCCATTAAGACAGAGCTTTTAAAAATGGGGAAATAGGGGCTGGGCGGTAGAGAAGCAGGTTAAGAGCAGATGGCGGGAAGCGCAAGGATGGGCATAAGGATCCCAGTTCAAGCCTCTGGTACCTCACCTGCAGGGAGGTCCCTTCAAAAGTGGTGAAGCAGGTCTGCAAGTGTCTATCTTTCTCTCTCCCTCTCTGTCTCCCCTTTCTCTCTTGATTTCTCTCTGTCCTATCCAGCAACAACGAAAGCAATAACAACAACAATAATAAAAACAACTATAAAAAACAAGGACAACAAGGGGGGGGAGGTAGCCTCCAGGAACGGTGGATTCATAGTGCAGGCACTGAGCCCCAGCAATAACTCTGGAGGCAAAAAAGGGGGGGGGGGTGTTAATTACAAGTTTTGTTGGAAAAGGGACTCTGTCACCCTGTTGGTGAGAATATAAACAATGCAGCCCCTTGGGAAAACAGTATGGAGAGTCCTTAAGCAAATACAAGTGGAATTACGTTATAATCTAGCAATATCACTCAGGCATTTATCCAAAGGACATGTAATCACTAATTTAAAAGAACATATGCACACCTATGTTCATAGCTACATTTTTCATAATAGCTAAACAGTGGAAACAGCCTAAATACCCATCGACAGATGACTGGATAAGGGATATATCCTCCATAGAATACAACTCCGCAATCAAAATATCATTTTGGGAATCAGGCAGTAGCGCAGCGGGTTAAGTGCAGGTGTCGGAAAATGCAAGGACCGGTGTAAGGATCCCGGTTCAAGCCCTCGGCTCCCCACCTGCAGGGGAATCGCTTCACAGGCAGTAAAGCAGGTCTGCAGGTGTCTATCTTTCTCTCTCCCCCTCTGCCTTCCCTCCTCTCTCCATTTCTCTCTGTCCTATCTAACAACCACAACATCAATAACAACAACAGAAATAACTACAACAATAAAACAACAAGGGCAACAAAAGGGAATAAATAAATAAATTATAAAAAATATATATCATTTAAAAAATGATATTGTGTGGTCTGGGAAATGGCTCAGTGGATAAGTCATTGGACTCTCAAGCATGAAATCCCGAGTTCAATCCCTGGCAACACATGTACCAGAGTGCTGTCTGGTTCTTTCTCCCTCCTCCTATCTTTCTTATTAATAACAAATAAAATATTTTTTAAATGATATTGGGTCATTTGGGACAAAATGGATGGAGCTGGAGGTGATTATGCCCAGCGAAGTAAATTAAAAAATGAAAGACAATAACCAGATGATTTCATTCATATGTGGACTCTAGATAACTGAAACACATGAACTTGCAAAAAACAAACCAGAAACAAATAGTCTCTAAGACTTTGTAAAAACTATGGTGTGTGTGATCTGGGAGGTGGTGCAATGGATAAACCACTCAACTCTCAAGCATGAGGTCCTGGGTTCAACCCCTGGCAGCACATGTACCAGTGTGACCTCTGGTTCTTTCTCTTCTCCTATCATTCTCATTAATAAATAAATAAAATATTAAAAAAAATAAAAACTATGGTGGTAAAGTTGGGGTAGGGCACAGAACTTTGGTAGTTGGTGTTAACTATACCCTGTAATCATACAATCCTGTAAACCACTACTAGTCATAATTAGGAAGAGGAGAAGGAGGAAGAAGAGGGGAAAGAGATAGGGAGGGGTGTTGGAATCTCTACTTTAGAAGTGGCAGAACATTCCATGGGAAGAGTAGATGAATGCTGATCCTTGGGACATCTTATAAAGTACATAAGAAAGTCAGGACTTTTTAAGAACAAAAGAACTAAAAAGTAGAGAAGATTTTTTCCCCTCACACCTAGATGGTAAAAGAAGTAAGAGAGAGCAATTCTCTGAAGGAAACTTCATCATAATACAAGCCACTTCAAAGAACTAATTTTAAAATGATAGTTTAAAAAGCTAACAAGTTTAGAATCAAAGATAGAAGACTATGAATTTTTGGAGGCCCCCTTTAATCTCGCAAATTACTGCTCATTGTAATCAAACACAGGCCCAGATCTGCCTCACACTCATCCACATTTCCCTGCTGCATGTGCCTCCACCCACATTACACTACAAAAGAACTTAAAAACAGGGTTTTTCATGAACCTTCCTGCTGAATTCTATGGAAGGGATCTATGGGAGTAAAATGACATTTACAACGCCAGGGCTATCTTTCAGACAGCTGTCTACTGGCAGTAGTAGTAAAGTATAGTGGACTCAGAAGGAATGAGGATAAAGAAAAGAAATGAAGACTAGGAGGCAGTGCAGGAGGGCCCGGGGTTTAAGCACTCAGTCCCCACTTGCAATGGGGCACTGAGTGCTTCATGAGGGGAAGAGCAGTGTTGCAGGTGTCTCTCTTTCTTATCTAGCTCTCCCTACCCTCTCATTTATTCTTTCCTATCAAGTAAAAAGAAAAGAGAAAGCAAAAACAACAAAAATAAAATAAAACAAAAAGGAAAAAATGTTATAGAATTAATAATATCAGAATATATAAAACCTGCTTACCACCACTTAATTAGTCTCACTCACATGTGTTCAGTTTTACATGTGAGCCTGATTTGTGCATGTGTAAATAAATGTAGTAAGCAATTCTCTCCTCCCTCAAAAATGTATTTCTACACTACTGGTTATATTCTTCTGGAGTTCTAAGGTCATGACTTTTGTTTGTTTTGCAAAAAACAAACAGTTACCTCTTAGAACACTGGAATACATTTGGAAATTTTTGGTTCTACATTTCAAAGTCAAAATGTAAAGAGAGGGAGAAGGAGAGGGAGAGGGAGAGGGAGAGGGAGAGGGAGAGGGAGAGGGAGAGGGAGAGGGAGAGGGAGAGGGAGAGGGAGAGGGAGAGGGAGAGGGAGAGGGAGAGGGAGAGGGAGAGGCTGATTCCTAGAATCCATGGGCTTTTGAATCTAGAAAGTAGGCCAATAGTGCCCTCAAGTGGCTGTATGTTGCACTGGACGAGTAGCTGGTAATGCAGCAATTGTTGGCAATGTTAGGTAACTAACTGGCTCCCATTTGTTCAGAAAGAAGCATGGTTTCCTCAGATGTGACCATGAGCTATAAGCTCAGATAAGCTCAGATCAATAGGGACTTAGATGATACACAGGCTCTGGCACTAAATACAAATATGTATTTACATATGGGCCTTGGAGCAGGTAGATGGAGGTAAACAGTTAATGTTAGTCACAAAATTCTTTTTTATAAGAATGGAAGCTACTCCCTTCCCCAGTCTAGCCCCTTTCTCTACTCTGACACCATTATCTCAGACAATATTCTCATCTAACCTCCCGTTAGCTACCAAACTCAAGCAAAACTACTATTGTCGTATGCTCCAGGAACATGCCTAAAATGGTTTTCCTAGCTCTCTTCTACCCTAAAATGCCTAATCTCATCTGCTCTGATGCTACTTTCTGGTTCCTGTTCATTAACCATCTTGTCTCAACTTAGATCATGCCACCTTCCAGACACTAGGCCGCAGATGGTTAGATGAGAATATTGTCTGAGAGAATGGTGTCAGAGTGGAGAAAGGGGCTAGAAAGTTGGATTGGGGAAGGGAGTAGCTCCCAATCTTATAAAAAATAATTCTATAAGGAGAGGATGGGGGCCCAAGTCCCTTTGGTGGAATAGGATGATGGTTTGGCAGGGGATGAAATATACTGACACTTATCTTAGGGAAATGTGGAAATGTACCCTGTGACAACAAAAGTTCCGTAATTTAACATTTCCTCAATGAGGTGATCTTGAAATTGAAATATACATAATGTCAGTATATGTGTGAATGGCTATATAGCATTTTTCGTTGTCACATCTTTTGTACTATCCAAAGGTTGGCAACATTTTAGACACCCATCACTATGGGATTACATTACTTACGGCTCATCCATACAAGGATGCTGAATGCACCAATGGGACAAGGGAGGTAGTCCACCCAGTCGAGCACATTACTTTACAATGTAGGAGAACCTGGGTTCAAGTCCCGGGAAGCACATGGGAGCACCATGCACAGGGGAAGTTTCATGAGCCATGGAGCAGTGCTGTGATTTCTCTCTCTCTCTCTCTCTCTCCCCCTTTTCCTCTCCCCACCCTGGCCTAATATTGAAAAGAAAAACAAGAGTCCACCAAAAACAGTGGGATTAGTGTAGCATGCAAAAATTCCCAGTAACAAAAAAAAAAAGGAAAGTCTATTCACTGTACTAGATCTATATTAGATTCACATCAGCTTGTATGTTTATCTGATGCCATTCTTTTTGCCACCACCCCACCCCACACACACACTATGAAACTGCACCGTGAAGCTAGAGACACATCCCCATCAACCCAGATGGCAGGCAGGCTCTGAGAATGCAGACTTTGTGCTGACAAGGAGGAGGCCTGAAAACCCATTTAACAAGTTGTGTTCTCAGCACTCAGAGCCATCCACAGCAAGTCTGATGATTGCACACAAATCCCTCAGAGCTTCTGGGGCTAGGATGAGAGAGGAAGCTATACTTGATGTGGCTTTCTGTAATGTAATCACCAGTTAATGGGGCCACTGTGAGGAGCTTAACAAGCTCATTACAAGCTCAGTGCCTGTGATCTCCATGTTCACTCCCTGGCAGGCACAAGATGAAATGCCCTTAGAGGTCTCACCCTAGACTGCACTGTCTTCCTTCTCCCCACACCAGAAACCAGCTGGCATCTCGTTACCAGCTGCTCAGTCATGTGGAAAATAAGTCAAGAGGTGGTTCAGACACATCCCTGGGCTAACAACTACACTTTTCTCAATCTGGGGACACATACACACTACCAGGCTCACACTGGGATGATCCTGTGTTGTGTCAACCTAAGTTTTCCAGCTTTTCTCTCTGCACAAGTACTGGCCTCCTTTGAGTCCGTTTCAGGGAGCACCTCTAGCTCCTTCTCTCTAGCCCAGAGAGAGAGCCCCTGCATTACAGATGACCAGGCCCTTGGCACGGGGGTATTGGCCAGTCCCAGCACTAAAACTTCCGGTTCTAGAAATTCAGCTCCTCTCTCAGAGTGTGGGGTTGTTTTATGAGTGAGCAATCTCCACAGTGTACAGGGGTGTTTTTGAAATCTGGTATGGTTCTCCAATAAAGCTACTACTTGAGGGGGCTGGGAAGTTGTGCCCCTGTTGAACACACACACTACCATGCACAAGGACCTGGGTTTGAGCCTCCACTCCCCACCTGCAGGGGAAGCTTGTCTCTCTCTCTCTTTTTTTTTTTTTTTTTGCACCAGGGTTATTGGTAGGGTTTGGTGCCTGCACTATGAGTCTACCACTCCTGGCAGTCACTTTTCCCTTTTATTTTTTTTCCTTTCTATTTTTTTTTTTAATTTGACAGGATCGAGAAAATTGAGAGAGGAGGGGAGTCAGAGAGGAGGAGAGAAAGATAGACTCCTACAAACCTGCTCACCTCTCCTGGAGCAGACCCCCTATAGGTGGGGAGTAGGGGCTCAAACCTGGGTTCTTTTGTATGATGACATATGCACTTAACCAGGTGTGCCACCTGGGTACCCAGCCCCTTTCTTTTTCCCTCTCTATTTCCATCTTCCCTCTCAATTTCTTGCTGTCCTATCAAATAAAGTAAAGGGGGGAGCAGGGAAATGGCTGCCGGGAGCAGTTGATTTGTAGTGCCTATACTGAGTCCCAATGATAACCCTTGTGGCAATTTAAAAAAAAATGAAAGAGAGAAAGGGTAAGAAAAGGGTTTCTCTTTAACTTGATAGTTGTAACCAGTAGAGTGCATATATTACCATGAGTGAGGAACCGGGTTTAAGCCCTCTCACTTAAGAACCCAGAATGTCTGACTCCGAACCTCATTCTGGCCAGAAATCTGTCATATAGCAGCTGCCTCCACCTCTGGAAACTCTGCAGCTTGTGTTAAAACTACCACACCGGAAGTTTGAATCCTGGCTTTGTCACTATAGGCATTTCACACTTGGCTCAGTAGATATAACTGCCACCAAATTCCAGGTAGTTCACATTTTCTTAAGTCAAGCCACATTTCAAGCTCATGCAGTTAATCTTCTATAAAACAAAGAATTATCTCTACATTTATGTGTTCCATAAATCTCCAGTTACTTTGATTTGATGTTCTTGAGGGCATACAGCTGTGATCAGGACCAAGCCATGCAAATAGAGCATTATTCGACATGCCAAACCCTGAGGATGGTGTCCAAAATCTCATTCAGTCAGAGGAAAATTCTTCTAAAAGAAACAGGGCCTGCTATTCCTTACTGGGATGAGAAAACACTTGGGAGAGTTAAGACTTTACACCAATTCTGTTATATACACCAGAAAATAAATATGTTTAAACAAAGTTGCTTAAAAAGAGATTTTTGGGGAGTCAGGCTATAGCACAGTGAGTTAAGTGCAGGTGGTGCAAAGCGCAAGAACGGGTATAAGGATCCCGGTTCAAGCCCTGACTCCCCACCTGCAGGGGAGTCACTTCACAGGCAGTGAAGCAGGTCTGCAGGTGCCTCTCTTTCTCTCCACCTCACTGTCTTCCTCCTCTTCTCTCCATTTCTCTCTGTCCTATCCAACAATGATGACATCAATAATAACTACAACGATAAAACAACAAGGGTAACAAAAGGGAATAAATACATAAAAAAGAGAGATTTTTGACTTGGGGGTGGAAGTTGAGATAGGAAAGTCTAGCAATTACAAGTATTTTAAAGAAAAGAAAGGAGAGAAGAGTGACAGAAATGAGAAGACTACGTCTCCGACAGCAAATTGAAGTCAACACCAATTTTACCTAAGGTTTAAACCTGACCCAATTATTCCATTTCCATTTAATGAAATGGGAAGGGAAGTGTAGGCAAGCAGAGAATCAACATAAGACCCAGTTACTCTCAAAATTACTACAAAGTATGCAATCCTTAAAAATTAACAGCACATGAGAGCTGGATAAAAGGCTCTCTTGGCATGTTTTATATAGTGAGATTCTGAACCAAGTCCAATTACCTTTCCTTCCTTAAACAAGTTATCAAATACGGCAGAGCCTGGGAACTAAAAGAAGACACAACTAAGCCTGTCATTCCCAAGAGCAAAGACCTGGCTTTTCATGGATGGCCCTGGCATTGCTACCTTGTACAGAACAACTAAAGAATACTCACTTTGCCCCTGTGGGTCCATTTCTCATGATGCCAAGTTGGGGCCCAAGTAATCTGTTCAAATTTGCCCTTCTCTGCATGCCTAAATATCTGAATCATTCTGCGTGCTACTAATGCATTCAAAGTCCTGCAGAGATGTAATTAAAGGAAAATGTCTGCAGTCAGAAGCAGAGAGAGTTGTAGATGCCTCCCAGGAGTGATTAAAAAGATCGGTAAGTTGAACAATGATAGAATTCACTGGGTACAAGCATTTTTTCCCCCAGTGACAGGATAGGGTTTCTAAAAAACCACAAACACAGCATCCATAAACAGACATTTTCATTCTCTCTAGGGACTGAAGAACTAAAACTACTTACTGGATTTTAGAAATGTTTTCTAGAAGGCAGACTAGGCTGAGTTTGTACATAAAAAGAATAGAAAAACAAGGGGCCAGGTGGTGGCACACCTGGTTGAGCATTTGTATTACAATGCTCAAGGACCCAGGTTCGAGCCCCTGGTCCCCACCTTCAGGGGAAAAGCTTTGCAAGTGGTGAAGCAGTGCTGCAGGTGGCTCTTGGCCTCTCTCCTTCTCTATCACCCTCTTCCCTCTTGATTTCAATTTATTGTCTCTATCCAATAAATAAAGATAACAGAATTTAAAAAAAAGAAAAAAAAAGCTGCATCATAAAGGGAGTGGTACAGGCATATTTCAACCATATTCAAAGAGGCTCATTTCTGATTGGATGGATGGTTATCTGTATTTCTCACTGTGATTTTTTTGTACCTTGGCAAACCACTCACTTATCTGCATCTGGGAATGTGGGAGAGGGTTAGATTAGATGGGTTTCTGAAATTTTACTGCAATTCATTCCCACAAATAGACATTGGTTAGGTTGGAGAAGTATGGGTGAAGATCTGGGAATTTAGAACTCTCTCACACTGATGAAAAAAAAAAACACACACAAAACTTCAAATGTTACAATCTGGGGAAAAACAAACTGGTAGTGTGAATAAGAATATGTACACGGTTTGTAGCCTAGTAATTCCCTTTCCCTTAGGCAAACATCCACCACTAGGTACAGAGAGAAAAGGATAAAAAATTCCCATCACACAGTATTTAGAAACTCCCCAAATTGAAAATAAAATTATCAATAGAAAATAAATAAATAAGAATTGACCTTTTAACACAAAGGCCACTGTATTATTACACTGTATAATAATACAGTAAAAAACTATCAATATTAATCTTTCTAAAATGCAGGCAATTATAGAATTCCTGCTGAGTGAACTTTTGGAAATACGAGTAAACAAAAAAAAATGACTGAATGTAACATGTTGAATTGATCAAATTCATATGTCCACAGTAATGCTCAAATATAAAAGAAAAACTCAGGGCCAGGTGGTGACAAACACCTGGTGCAAGAACTCAGATTCAAGCCCCCAATCCCTGCCTTTAGGAGGCAAGCAACAAGTGGTGAAGCAGGGCTATAGGTGTCTCTTTTTCTCCCCTTCTCTCTCCTCCCTCCCCTCAGTTTTTCTCTATTCTAATAATAAATAATAACAAAAATAAATCAAATAAAAAAGAAAAGAAAAACTTACTCCACTGATTAAAAAGCACAGTACATGTGAGTGTCAAGCCATTTACGTATATTTTAAACGAATAAAAAATGATACTATCTGGGGTTTGTGTGTATCCATGGTGCTAGTGAATGAACTTCATGCCTTGTTCATGTATGATACTGCTAAGTACCCTCCTGGGACCAACCTTTTCATTTTTATTGAGAGAAAAGAGAAATGGGGAGAAAGAATCAGAGAGAAAAGAGAAATATCACAGCACCAATCCACCATCCATGGAGCTCCATGGAGCTCAAACATAAGGCCTCATGCTTAGTTCAGGTACAGCAACACTGGCCATTCCCTGTTGTGCTGTTATAGTATTATTCTTTACATTAAAAAAAAAAAGTCTTTAAAAATGCAAGTATTGCGCTAAGGCAAGGACCAGCATAAGAATCCTGGTTCAAGCCCCGGCTCCCACCTGCAGGGGAGTCGCTTCACAGGCAGTGAAGCAGGTCTGCAGGTGTCTTTCTCTCCTCTTCTCTGTCTTCCCCTCTTCTCTCCATTTCTCTCTGTCCTATCCAACAACGACAACAATAATAACTAAAAAAAAAAAAAAAAAAAGCAAGTATTTAAGTAGGGACATCTGTGAAAATCTATGTTGACAAGCTCTCTCCCAGCCCCTGTGTGAAAGGCCTCCAAGAAACAGAGAGGCAGTCCAACCTTTGGGTCCCTCCTTGTCTGGTTCCATGTTGTCCAATATGGTAACCACCAGCCATGTGTCATTAAATTAATTTAAATTTAAATTAACTGATGTTGAACAAAATTACAGTTTAAGATTTTCCATGGCACTAGTCACATTTCAAATAACCACATGCAGCTAAACTATTATAAGCAGCACATCTGTGGGACAATCCCATCATTGCTATAAACTCTATGGAAGAATTCTGACCTCATGTTACCAAAGCTATTGTTTAGAAAATCATAATATTTCTTTTAATATGTCCTTCTGCACCTGGGAAAACCCAGGTGATCCAGAGGAACATTCTTTCGTCTCTGGAAGGAACATAACCATTGTAATCCTAAATTCCAATGGCAACTGACAGAAACAGCATTTCACAGGAAGACTATATTAGACAGACTATATTTATTATTTAATACTTTTATTTATTTATTTTGCATAGAGATATAAAGAAATTGAGAGGGGTGGGGGAGACACAGAGAGAGAGAGACCTGCAACCCTGTTTCATCTCTTGTGAAGCTTCCCCCTTGCAGGTGATCAGAGATAAATGGGGATTCCTTTACTCTACTGTGCTCTACTGGGTACACCACTACCCAGCCCCTGACTACATTCAGAAAGCGATCTAGCAGTTATCTACAGTTTTATAAATACTGTCTTTTGTTTTCCCCCAAAGTAGGAAGACGGGCTGAAAGGAAAATGCAAAAAAAGCATTCAACAACCAAATGTCTACATGTAGCCTTGAAACTTTTCTCATTTTGCTTCTTACCTGTACACAGTATGAGGAACGTAGACCTCCCTGATTGGGAATTCCAGAATCTCTTTGTGTGGACGTGTTCGGTTCTCAGGAAAGGGATTCACTGGCAGCATCTCAGGAGTCAGACAGCAACTGAGCACCTCTGGAGCTGTGGAAATCTCCAGTCTGAGCAAGCCTAGAGGGGAAGAACAGACTGCTTCTAGGAGGGGAACACTGTCCTGTGACGGGGAACACTGTCCTGTGACCGGGAACTCAAAGAAGATTGCCCTATATTATTAAAAATCAGGCTAAGAATGGGTTGAATTTAGGAACTGAGAGTTACTTTTCTATAGTTAGAAAAAAAAAGGGGATTTCATGACAACTTTCAGAACTGAGTTTCCAAAAATTAAAAAACAAAACAAAACATGAAATTAAAAAAAAAAAAAAAACAAGTAGGAATGGATCAGAGGATCTTTAAAGTCCTTTCCAGAACAACTAGAATTCTATTTACTGAGATGACATGAAGTAATTTTTTGCATTCCAAACAGCATAAATGGGAGATTTTTAAATTGGGTTCCTTGATAACCCCAGGGTGCTGCAGAAGTACCTCCTGGGTCAGCAAAACAGTTCACTTGGGTAGTGTATTACTTTGCCACGTATGCAAACTGAAGTTCAAATCTGAACTTCACTCTCTCTCTGCGTCTCTGTTTCTATCAAAACAAGCAAAACAGAAGTGTCTTCACCTACCTAAGTATCTCCCCTTCCCCCTTTTTAAATATTCAGAGTGTCATACAGCATTTAATAAAATAAATTTCTCAGGTAATTGTCAGATAATGTTTTTCTTTAAAAAAAAAAAAAAAGCATGATGCCTATGTACAGAATCAATTCCCTATAATAAAACCAGAAAGATTAATAGATTTGCTCAAAGTGAGATCCCCACAGGTTCCTGGACCAACATAACTTTATACGTTGCTGCACAAGATATAGGCTTCTCGGTGTCAAAGAGAGAAATTAAAGACAGGCTGTCCCCACCTGGAATTGACTTGACTCTTCTCTGTAAGGAAGAGGATCTCTTGTAGTCAGCTAGGAACTTAAATAAGTCTTCATCACTAAGGCGATCTCCCTCCTGCCAAGGGAAAAGGCAGAGTTAGCAGAGACCCACCAGTGACAACCCCTGAGATAGGAACCAAAATTTGAGGGGAAGATTTCTGTTGGTGGCATTCTGGCACTAGAGCCTTGCACATGCACAATTTCACTGTTCCTGCTACTGGGGAAGATTAGCATCTTCCCACTTTTATTTTAGCATGCTTTTCACAGAAATCATCATTGACTCTGAGATAATTCAGTTCACATCTCGTCAAGCATTCCTGCTTTCCTACTCCCCACTACCACCACTCAGTCTCTTGGGAGTTCTTCCAGACACAATGCATGCTGAAGAAATTTGCTGGATCACTCAAAATCTATGCTACAAGTGTTTCCCCAGTGATGCTGGTGCTGTTCCCTGAAATAATACAGAACGAGCTGACCCCCTTCTTTGATGATTTAAAGCAGACAACAGGACTGCTAAGACAGCTCACCTGGATAGTGAGCTGGCTTTTCCATATACATGACCCAGGTTTAAGCCTGGCTCCTCCAGCACTAGAGAGCTTTAATGTTGTGGTCTCTTTTCCTCTCTCCCTCTGTCACTCTTGTCTCTGTCTCTTTCTGTCTAAAAAAGGTGACTGTGAATGGTAAAGCCACAGCAACATCAGGGGAAAGAAAAGAGATGGAGAGAACAATTTTCCATCTTCTTCCTATCCTTATCTTCTTCATATCTATCTTGATTAAGAAGGGCAAACATAGGGTCCAGACAACAGCACACTTGGTAAAGCACACACAGTATCATGAGCAGGGACTCTGGTTCAATCCCCTAATCCCCACATATGGGGGGGGGAGAGAAGATTCATGAGAGAGGAATAAGTGTGCTGGTGTCTCTTTCTGTCACTCTCTATCTCCCCCTTCCCTCTCAATTTTCTCCACCAAAAAGAAAAAGGGGGAAAAGTATTACCACTGCCTGTATGGTTCCATCATTACCAGTGGCTGGTTCCCCTTCTTCTTCTTTCATAGAGGTGAAAGACAAAGAGAGAAAGGAAGAGAGGAAGAAAGAAAGGAGGAAGAAAGAACAAAAGAAAGAAAGAAAGAGAGAAAGAAAGAAAGAAAGAAAGAAAGAAAGAGAAACAGAGAAAAGGAGAAAAACCTATAACACTGCACCACCACTGGTGAAGCTGCCCCATGCAAATGGAGACTGAGGGCCTGAACCAGGGTCTTCATACAAGATGATGTGTCCATGTACTGTGTGAGTCATCAACCAGCTCTCATTTTCCATAATTTTCATCTTACAAAGCTGAAATTCTATATCCATAATTAATTCCATATCCTCTCCCCTTCCCTTCCTCCAGCCCCTGGTCACTATCACTGTATTTTTCTGTCTCTAGGACTTTTTAATTTTTTTTGCCACTAAGGTTATAGGTGGGTCAATTTGGAGCCTACATGAAAAATTCACTGTCCCTGGTGGATAATTCTTTTATAGAAACAGAGAAAAATTGAGATGGAATGGACACATACATAGTGAGAGAAAGCAAGCGAGAGAGAGAGAGAGAGACCTGCAATACTGCTCCACCATTCATGAAGCATGAAGCTCCCCCCCCCCCCCCCCCCCGCTCCATGTGAGAACTGGAGACTAATGTGTGTGCTCTACTGGGTGACCCACTGCCTGGCCCCTTTATGATTTTTGACTAGTCTAGGAAAAAGTTGGTTTTTTTTTTTTTTTTTTTTTTAGATAATCTCAGTGTCTAATGATGGGGTAAAATGTGGCATCTGCAATGGCCACTCTCTGTGAACAATGGGGCAGCCCTAAGAAGCCTGAATGGCCTAGCAGTCAACAGTCAGGCCAGGGACATTGAGAACAAGGAGGGATGATTATTTTCAATCAATAAACTGGCCAGAATAATGCACATCAGATGATTTACATACTGACAGGCATGAATCCTCTCAATTAAAAGAACTAACCTTCAGAGCCTCACAGTGGTGCACCTGGTAGGGCACACATATTGTCATGTACAAGAACCCAGGTTCAAGTCCCTGGTCCCCACCTGCAGGGGTAAAGCTTCATGAGTGGGGAAGCAGTGCTGCAGGTCTCTCTCTCTCTCTCTCTCTCTCTCTCTCTCCACCTCACCACCAATTTTTCTCTGTCACACACACATACACATGCACACACCTACCCACCACTGAGCATGTGCCAGATCTCAGGCACTTTAAGCACTTTTGAACAAGGTTCTGGTGGTGCATCTGGTTGAGAGCATATTTTACCATGTGTAAGGACCCAAGTTTAAGTATCTGGTGCTCACCTGCAGGGGGGAAGCTTCATAAACAGTGAAGCGCTGCTATAGGTGTTTCTCTTTATTTTTCCCCTCCTCCTCCCCCTTCCATTCTCAATTTCTGTCTTTGTAAAAAAAAAAAAAGAAGGAAATTTTGAGATGCCTCATGTTATTTATCTCTCCCAAGAGCCACAGAAATCAAGTAGCTCTATTCCCCTATTATGGACCAAGAACTCTAGGCTGCTTAGTGAGGCTGAGTACCTGGTTCTCTTTCTCACTATACATTCTGCCACATGGGGCTTCAAGACACACTGGAATGTGAGGAGATACCTGCTTGTAAAAGCTGTTAATGGTCATGTTGATAGTCTTGAAATTTGAGCCAAGACCATTTTCCTCCAAGGAGAGGGCTCTTTCAGAAAGCCTTCGAGCTTGGGGCAGAGTTCTCCGGTCACCCACAGAGCTTCTTCCTGTAAGAAACATAGCTTTCATCCTCATGTCTGCTTTTCCATCTCAGTGAACAGCTGCTCTTATCTTTGTCAACATTTAAGGTCACTAAACAAACAACGACAAAATAAAATCACTAAACAGAAGCTATGAACATGGTTTGTGCTGAATGAAACTTTTCTCCCAATAATCCTCCTTTGACCAGAGTGGGAGGTGATGAATGGGTCCCCTAACTTCCTCACACAATGAAGGAAGGGTAGACTACAGGCCACCCAGGAAGAGTTCAGAGCTGTAGCCAGAACAGGGGCTGCAGATAAGCTTTATTTAACAACAGAGTTTACTCCCAGTTTATTTTTACATGTGCATTCCACTGGGAGAGGCATGTACTCAAATGCCCCTGAAGGCATTTGGGATCAAGACCGAAACAAGGTAGGGTTAGTCTGTGTGTAGGTTCTAAATCCAAACTTCTTCCTCTCTTGCTCTGATTACTGTGTTTACCTTGACTCCCAGCTTAGTTGCTTTGTTTGCTTGTTTGGTTTTTTGTTTTGTTTTTTTCCAGAATCCTGCTCAGTTCTGGTTTATGGTGGTGCTGGGGATTGAGCCTGGGAACACTGAGCCTCAGGAAAGAAAGTCTTTTGCAGAACCATTCTGTTATTTCCCGAGTCCTTAGTTTTTTTGTATTTTGGTTCTTGAGTTTTGTGTTTGTTTTTTTAAACAAAGTTAATGGAGTTAAATGATTTATATATCAGTGGCTTAGTAGCTCACGGGTTTTCTTTTGAAAGATAAAATAATTTGAAATACAACTATTGCCAACTGTCTCATTAAAAATTCTCTTACCTTTAATTTTTATTATTGTCATTTTATTTATTTTTACCAGAACACTGCTCAGTTCTGCTATGATGGCAGTGGGATTGAAGCTGGGACCTTAAAGCCTCAGGCGTGGAAGGTTCTTCTATTTTTTGGTTTTTTTTTTTTAGGGTTTTGCATGACCATTATACTATCTCACCAGCCCTTTTGCCCTTAATTCTTGCCCTAATACTAGACTAGGACTTCTTGCTACCACTACCACCCTAAGCTTCCCAAACTGCCTCAATATCAATATATTTAATTTTCTCTTTTTAAATTTTTAATCCCTTTATTTAATTTATTTATTATTGGATAAAGTCAGAGAGAAACTGGGGGCGGGGGTGAAATCAGAGAGGGAGAGAAACAGAGACACCTGCAGCCCTGCTTCACCACTCCTGCAGTTCTCCTCCTCCTGCAGGTGGAGAACAGGAGCTTGAACTTGGATCCTTGTGCTCTGCAATGTATGCACTTAACTAGGTGCATCATCACCTGGCTCCTATATTTAATTTTCTGACTGGGACCCCAGCAAGCCCTATTCCTGAATTCCCTCCTTTATAATGTAGCCATATCAAGGTTCTATGCACAGCTCATTCAAATAGTCACCTGTGTCTACACAGACGTTGGCACTGATCAACAACAACAAAACAAACAAAAACACTGAGTCAGGGGTGGAGCTAGAGTACATGTTACAAGTGTATGAGGCTCTTATTACTAGGCACCCTCCTCGGCCCCCAGTACAGTGTAAAGCTTAGTACGCACAAAAGTGCAGCTTGTTACTGACAAGCCAGCAGGAACTCAGGAATTGTGACTGGTAATCCCGAAAGAATAACTCCGGATTTGCAATGGCAACAACAGAATCCCTTTTTCCTCCATTCCTCTGCTCAAGGCAACATTTCAGAACTGTCAGAGTGAAGGCACGCCTGAGACATGAGAATGTGGACTTAAGTATTTGCTGGATGCAAAAGCACTGAGGGCAAGAGGAACTCTGCCACAGGTGAAGTGGGTCTACTTGAGAACCCCAGCACT
The DNA here is from genome assembly GCF_950295315.1 of Erinaceus europaeus. NCBI lineage: Eukaryota > Metazoa > Chordata > Mammalia > Eulipotyphla > Erinaceidae > Erinaceus > Erinaceus europaeus. The sequence goes on along the minus strand of NC_080171.1, from coordinate 72,222,921 downwards.
CTGGAGAACAGTTCCACACCCAAATGTGAAGGGACTTGAGATTCAGATCCAGGGTGAGCTGCAGAAGAGGGGGAGGGAAGAAAGAGGAGAGGGGAGAGATCTACAGAGCTAGGAAAAGTAACTTTTTTAAAATTTCTTTTTCATGGCACTGGGCAAAATAACTGTTAAGGAACTAGTAATTTTTGCTGAGAAACTTGAGTTCTGCTTTCGAAGGACTTGGTGATCTACCTTTCCTTTCTGCTTAATCACTTTACTGAAGGGTTAATGGTTTACAGTACAGCTGTTAACACATGGGCAAATGTTCTCACTGCACCATAATAGCTGTCTGAAATTCTGTCTTTTTTATGTTTAGAAGTCAACTATAGTGAGGATGACAAACGGTTACTATAGTTTCTAGTTAGCTGTCTTCTTGGTCATTTTTCTTCCATTTTGTTGCCCTTGTTGTTATTGCTATTATTATTGTTGGATAGAACAGAGAGAAACAGTGAGTGGAAGACAGAGAGGGAGAGAGAAAGATAGACACCTATAGACCTGCTTCATCACTTGTAAAGTGACCCCCCTGCAGGTGGGGAGCTGGGGGATCAAACTGGGATCCTCACATTGGTCCTTACACTTCGCCATGTGCATTTAACCTGCTGTACTACCACCCGGTCCCCAAAAGAGTATATTTTAAAGTCAACAGATATTTATAGAATCCTTTTGGGATCAGTCCAATCAAACCCTTCTAATCTAGTTTTAACAGCATTTTATCCCATTTGGCATCATCTTCCTTCCTACTCCCCACAACTTACTATACTCTCAACCCCCCCCCCATAAGCAGTCAGCCTCAGAGTGGGCACAGTGGGTACTCTCCCCACTGCAGTTGAAAATCTTACCAGTCATGGACTCCACTTCAGTTACCTCCCTCTCCAGAGTGGACACACTGAAGAAGCTCGTTAGGCTGATGGGGGCCCAGGCAAAAGGCATTCGGTATCTCCCCAACCGTTGGCAGAATGATTCAGCTTGAAGTTTTAGTTTTTCAACCTTTTCTTTACTCTGGAGGCAAATGGGAAAAGACAAACAAAAACATAATATAATACTCATTTCAAGTCAAACCACCTCTGACACTGTCCAGGAGGTAACACAGTAGATAAAATGTTGGACTGTCAAGCATGAGGCCCTGAGTTTGCTACCTGGCATCATTACGTATCAGAGTGATGCTCTGGTTCTCTCCCTCTCTTCTTATCTCTCTCTTTTATTAACACATAAATAATCTCTTTAAATTTAGGTCCCTTTGGTCGTCTTTTTTTTATAACTTTATTTTTTTCTTTTTAATAGGGACAGAGAAATTGAGAGGAGAGGAAGAGACAGAGAAGGAGAGAGAGGAAGAGATATCTGTAGCACTGCTTCACTACTCATGAAGTTTTCTCCCTTGGTAGGTGGGAACTGGGGACTTGAACTTGGGGTCTTTGTGCTTGGTAATATATGTGTTCAGCTACATGTGTCACTGCTCAAACCCAAATAAATGCTTTTTAAAAAAATTGAATGACTCAGCTAAGGAAATGCAAAATTTACAAGTAGTTTAAAGAAAAGCTACATTCTTGGGAGTCAGGTGGTAGTGCAGCGGATTAAGTGCAGGTGGCACAAAGCACAAGGACCGGCAGAAGGATCCCGGTTCGAGCCCCTGACTCCCCACCTGCAGGGGAGTTGCTTCAAGTGGTGAAGCAGATCTGCAGGTATCTATCTTTCGAGAGAGGGAGACCCCTCTCTGTCTTCCCCTCCTCTCTCCATTTCTCTCTGTCCTATCCAACAACAATGGCATCAATAACTTCAAAAACAATAACTACAGAAGTTGAAAAACAAGATCAGAAAAGAAAACACAAGTAGAACCTGAAATGGAATTGGCATATCGCACCAAAGTAAAAGACTCTGGGGTGGGTGGGTGGCGAAGAAGGATTCAGAGGACCTAGTGGGGGTTGTATTGTTATATGGGAAACTGGGGAATGTTATGCGCGTACAAACTATTGTACTTACTGTTGAATGTAAAACATTAATTCCCCAATAAAAAAAGGGAAAAAAAACAACAACTACAACAATAAAAACAACAAGGGTAACAAAAGAGAATAAATAAATAAAATGCTTTAAAATTATTAAAAAAAAAAAAAAGAAAAGCTACATTCTATTATTAGATTTACCTTTGGCTCAAAAAAAAAAATGCTCAAAGGTTATTATACCAGGGAGTCCAATCAACCATACTCTCAGGAGCTGCATACATGACTCAGATTTACAAATGAATCTTGTCATAGAAGATACATCATCTACAAAAGTTCCAACTGACCTTGTTTTTCAAAAACTTTTTAAAAAAAGATCTGTAAAAGTTTTTTTTTAATATTTTAAAATTTCTTATTAGTGATTTAGTAATGAGTGACAAGATTCTAAGATAAGAGGGTTACAGTTCCACACACTTCCCAACGTCAGAGTTCCATGTCCCATCCCCTCTATTGGAAGCTTCCCTATTCTTTATCCCTCTCTGGGAATATGGACCAAAATTCCTGGCTTCTGTATTGCTTCTCCACTGGACATGGGCATTGGTGGGTTCATACCCCCAGCCTGTTTCTATCTTTCTCTAGGGGTGTAGGGCTCTGGAGAGATGTGGTTCTAGGATATATTGGTGAGGTCAATCTGTCCAGAGAGATTATCTTTACTTATTTGATACAGACAGAACAGTAACTGAAAGGGAAGTGGGTGATAGAGTGGGAGAGATACAGAGAGACACCTGCAGCATTGCTTCACCGCTCGCAAATCTTTCCCCCTGCAGTTGAGGACTGGAGGTTTGTATCTGGGTCCCCTGGGTCCCTTTACATTGTCACATGTGTGCTCAACCAGGTACATCACCACCCAGTTCCTTTATAAAAGTTTTTTAATAACTTACTTATTATGTTGACAACACTTCTAAGTTCTTTTAAAATACAGAATCAAAAATAGATTAAAGGGGCTGGGTGGTAGCATAACCGGTTGAGTGTGCATGTTAGTATGTGCAAAGATGCAGGTCCAAGCCCTGAGTCCTCACCTGCAGAGGGGAAGCTTCACAAGCAGTGAGACAATACTGAAGTTGTCTCTCTAACTCCCCCTTCCCTTTCAATTTCTGTCTCTATCCAATAAATAATAAACAAATAAACACAAAAAGTAGATCTTGTAATCATAAAAAGCTAATCATCACTCAAAATAAAATTTATGGTTTTTAAAAGTCTCTAGTTCACATCTGGGTCCCTATTCAGGGAATCCATGGATTCTACCATAGATAATATGAGCCTAGACCTCTAATAGAGCCCTCTCTCCACAATCACTGGTTACTTCCATCAGGAATGTCATTATAAGCCCTCTTGTGGGCTTGTTCATGACATAGCCTCACTATGAATTGGAAAAGGAAGGGAGTGCCTCACTCTCTGAAGGGAGGCTGAATCATCCTACTCTGCCACTCAAGGAAGACTAGTCCTAAAAATGAGTGCAGCCCAGAATGTTCCCAATGATGACCATGGACTGTGACCACAGAATGAGAAGGATCTGGGGGATTATACAGGCTCTTGTGCTAAATATATACATATATATTGGCCTTGGGTCAAATTGATGGGGTAAACAGTTAGTTATAATTATATATATTTTATTCAAGTATGAGAGCTACTCTCTGCCTTGATCCAGCTTTTTAGTCCTATTTTCAATTGACACCATCTTCCCAGACAATATTTTTAGACCACCTCCATGTTAGGTATCAAGCTCAAGCAAAAATTACCAAAGTGATGGGCTTCTAGGAACACACCTAAAATAGACTTCCTAGGTTCTTTTCACGCTAAAATCCCTATCCTTTTCCTTCTTTGCTTCCTCCCTCCCTTCCTTTTTTCCTTCCTTCCTTCCTTCCTTTCTTTTTACCAAAGTACTGTTCAACTCAGTTCTGACTTATAGTGGTGTAGGGGATTGAACCTAGGGCCTTGAATCCTCAGGCATGAGAGTTTTTGCATAACCATTATGCTATCTCTCCACCCTAAAATTCCTATTCTTATCTGCTATATTGCTATTTTTTTGGTTCCTGTTTATTAGGCATTTTGTCCTGATTTATATCTTACCACCTTTCAGCCACCAAGTTAAGAGATGATACTATGGTTTCATCCTGAATTCCCTGGGCAGACAACCATACCAATGTGTCCAGGAACCTCACCTCTCCAGAGTCCTACTCCACTAGGGAGAGATAGAAAAAACCTGTCAATTCCCATGTCCAACAGAGAAGCAATTACAGAAGCCAGAACTTCTACCTTCTGACACCCCATAAAGAATTTTGATCCATACTCCTGGAGGGGTAAATGAAAAAGGAAGGAAACTCAGAAGTAGTAGGTGTGACTTAGAAAAGAAGAGAAGGCAGGAGCACAGAAAAAAAATGGACAAATATATAAAAATACAGTTACAGAAGTAATAATCAGTGCATATCTGTGATCTTGGGAGAACTAATGCAGTTTCCAATTAAGGGAATGGGGACACAGAACTCTGGCAGTGACAACGGTGTGGAATTATACCCCTGTTATCTTATAATTTTGTAAATAAGTATTAAGTCACTAATGAAAAGTCTCTAGTTCAATAAATCTCATTTGAAATTTATTAATCTATAGTGGGGCCCTAACTAATCAAGTGTTTTCCAAAAATACTATGTTTTAAAAACCAGAGGCCAAATGTTTATCTGGAACCAGAAAAGACCTAGAATTGCCAAAACAATCTTGAGAAGAAAGAACAGAACCAGAGACATCACACTCCCAGATTTCAAATTGTATTATAGGGCCATTATCATCAAAACTGCTTGGTACTGGAACATGAATAGACACACTGACCAGTGGAATAGAATTGAGAGCCCAGAAGTAAGCCCCCACATCTATGGACATCTAATCTTTGACAAAGGTGCCCAGACTATTAAATGGGGAAAGCAGAGTCTCTTCAACAAATGGTGTTGGAAAAATTGAGGTGAAACATGCAGAAGAATGAAAGTGAACCACTATATTTCACCAAATACAAAAGTAAATTCCAAGTGGATCAAGGACTTGGATGTTAAACAAGAAACTACCAGACACTTAGAGGAAAATATTGGCAGAACTCTTTTCTGCATACATTTTAAAGACATTTTCAATGAAGCGAATCCAATTACAAAGACTAAGGCAAACCTATGGGACTACATCAAATTAAAAAGCTTCTGTACAGCAAAAGAACTACTACCCAAACCAAGAGATCCCTCACAGAATGGGAGAAGATCTTTACATGCCATACATCAGATAAGAGGCTAATAACCAGAATATATAAAGAACTTGCAAATCTCAACAACAAGACAACAAATAACCCCATCCAAAAATGGGGGGAGGATGGACAGAATATTCACCACAGAAGAGATCCAAAAGGCCGAGAAAAAATGCTCCAAGTCTCTGATTGTCAGAGAAATGCAAATCAAGACAACAATGAGATACCACTTCACTCCTGTGAGAATGTCATACATCAGAAAAGGTAACAACAGCAACAAATGCTGGAGAGGTTATGGGGGTCAAAGGAACCATCCTACACTGTTGGTGGGAATGGCAATTGGTCCAACCTCTGTGGAGAACAGTCTGGAGAACTCTCAGAAGGCTAGAAATGGACCTACCCTATGACCCTGCAATTCCTATCCTGGGCATATATCCTAAGGAACCCAACACACCCATCCAAAAAGATCTGTGTACACATATGTTCTTATTAGCACAATTTGTAATAGCCAAAACCTGGAAGCAACCCAGGTGTCCAACAACAGATGAGTGGCTGAGCAAGTTGTGGTATATATATATACACAATGGAATACTACTCAGCTATAAAAAATGGTGACTTCACGGTTTTCAGCCGATCTTGGATGGACCTTGAAAAATTCATGTTAAGTGAAATAAGCCAGAAACAGAAGGATGAATATGGGATGATCTCAATCTCAGGCAGAAGTTGAAAAACAAGATCAGAAAAGAAAACACAAGTAGAACCTGAACTGGAATTGGCATATTACACCAAAGTAAAAGACTCTGGGGTGTGTGGGTGGGGAGAATACAGGTCCAAGAAGGATGACAGAGGACCTGGTAGGGATTGTATTGTTATATGGAAAACTGGGAAATGTTATTCATGTACAAACTATTGTATTTACTGTAAATGTAAAACATTAATTCCCCAATAAAAAAATTAAAAAACAAACAAACAAACAGAGGCTAGGAAATAGCTCACTTGGTACAGTGCACACCTTACTATATGTGAGGCCCTGGGTTTGAGTCACTGAACCACATGTGAGCACCATGAATGGCACTGAGGGGGGAATCCCATGGATGGTGGAGTGATACTTTCAAGAAGTTACCAACAGTGCCATCTCAATCGATGTCTCATGTTGGAATATATTATGGATTAAACCCCATGAATAATTTTGGAGAAAACGTCTGAAAAAATGGGTTTACTTTAGGAATTCACCATTAAGTAACACTCAAAATATCATACCTTTCCACCATCACTTTCTTTGATAACCATGTAGGGTTCTGCACAGTCTCCAATCTCTCCCTGCTGAAGAACCTTTTCAATCTAGAAAAAAATATATTAGTATTAGCATTAGTATTAAAATAAAGCATATGAAATTAGTCCAACTCCAGTAGAGAGTAGTGTGGAGATTTATCAGAAGGCTAGAAATAGACCTACCTTATGACCCAGCAATCCGTCTCTTGGCAATATTCCCAGGGGAAAACCAAAACATCTATCTGCAAAGACCTATGCACACCTAAGTTCACAGGAGTATAGTTTGTAATAGCCCAAACTTGGAAGTGACTCAGATGCTCAATGGCAGATGAGTGACTAAGAAAATTGTGGTACACATATACAATGGAATATTATGCAGCCACTAAAAACAATGAGATCATCTACCTTTCAATATCTTGGTCAGAATTTAAAGGTATCATATTGAGCGAGATATGCCAGAAAAGGGAGAACCAGTGATCTTACTCATTGGTGGAACTTAAAGGAAAAAAAAATGCCGTAAGGTAAAACATAAGGTGAAACTTGGACTGGGTGTGCTATACTGCACCAAAACAAAGGACTCTGGAGAAAGAGGGAAAGGGATAGGACGGAGTGACACTGGGTTCCTAGTGCATAGTAGTGTAAAAAGGACCTAGGGTTAGGGGAGAGAGTGTTCTGAAGATACCTATCACAAGAAGATGAGAGGTTGTGCCTATGAGGCAAAAATTGTACTGTAAACCATTAAGCCCCCAATAAAACAAAATAAAATAAAATATACGAATAGTATCCAAATAATGATATCTGTGCAATCATCAGAATGATGTTTTATAACAGGATTTGGTGTCAGGAAGATGCTGAAGATATGCTTTTATTAGAAAAAAGTATTATCGAGAATCCTAGACCATTTTGTTTTTAAGAAGTCATGTTGAGGGGGTCGGGCGGTGGTGCAGTGGGTTAAGCGCACGTGGCGCAATGCGCAGGGACCGGCGTAAGGATCCCGGTTCGAGCCCCCGGTTCCCCACCTGCAGGGGAGTCGCTTCACAGGCGGTGAAGCAGGTCTGCAGGTGTCTATCTTTCTCTCCCCCTCTCTCTCTGTCTTCCCCTCCTCTCTCCATTTCTCTCTGTCCTATCCAACAACAAAGCAACGTCAACAATGGCAATAATAACCGAAACGAGGCTGCAACAACTAGGGCAACAAAAGGGGGTAAAAATGGCCTCCAGGAGCGGTGGATTCATGGTGCAGGCACCGAGCCCAGCAATAACCCTGGAGGAAAAAAAAAAAAAAAAAGAAGTCATGTTGAAAGGATAACAGTAGATACATAGTAAATGTTAATAGTAGTAATCTTTGTATTGTGGAACTATGTGCAATTTTAATGTTCTTCCTACTGGTTGTGGATATTTTCCATTTTTGGACAATAAACATATATTATGCTTCCAATAAAAATGCAATAAAAGTTATTTTTCCACAGCAAAGCCTTAGAGACATATATAGGGAATGGAAAGCTCGTTTTCTTTATTATTGCTTACAATATAAAAAAGAGATATAGTCTCTGTAAAATCCATGTTGGAGACTAAAACCATCCACAAAAAGTTAATAAATGAACAGAATAAATTATCTATAACTGCATCCCCTGTATTTGTTATTAGAATTGCTTCTCTGGGCTTAACAGACTTGGGAAGAAACCAAAAGCAATGGAGATGGTGAAACATTCCCCCTTGAAAGCTAACTGGTAATAGAAATATATGGAGCTGATGCCAAATGTCTTCTTCCATTTTGATCCAGGTAAAAGACACAGCTAAAGGGGGATGGGCAGTGGCACACCCAGCTGAGTGCACATATTACCATGTGCAAGGATCCAGGTTCAAGTTTCTGGCCCCCACCTGCAGGGGGAACACTTCACCCACAGTGAAGCAATGCTACAGGTGTGACTCTTGTCTCTTTGCATATTAGAGGAAGGTCAGAGTGAAGACTGTTGGGAGATGTAGCTATGGACTAACAGTGAACAGTAAAGAATCCCCCCCCAAAAAAAAAAAATCAACAAAAAACATTGACAACCATCAAACCCACAAACCTCACTAAACTGCAGCTGGGACATCCACAGAAACCAAAGCCTTAGGTTGGTGCTGGTATGTGTGGATGGGTTGAGAGGGGGAACAGGACTAAAACCAAGCACACGGAGATTGGGAGTTCTGGCAATAAACTGAACCATTATGCCTCTGAGCAACATCAGTCAAGCCTGCACATGGTGCTGACTGTGAGAGGGGGTAGCCTCTGAGATTTGGCTCATGGCCTTGGGGGTAAGAGTATGCTGAACTGGTGGTGAGGTCAGACCACAGTATCAATAGATTTGCCTGACCAGCCTAGTCTACCCATGCCCAAACTAAGGCTGACATGAAGAAGATAATTTGAGGCAGCTGGAAGCTAAAGGGTAATAGACAACAGTTGATGGCCAAATAGTAAACTGAACCCTGCTACTTCAAACACAGCTGCCACCTAGTAGCAACCCCCCATAGCTTGAATACAGACTGAAATTTTACAAATACGCCATATATACACACTACAGGAGGCCAGGTGGTGGTGTACCTGGGTGATCACAAAGTACAAAGAGGAAGGACCTACATAAGTAATCTCGATTCGAGCCTCAGATCCTCACAGGCATGGAGAAAGCTTCATGAGTAGTGAAGAAGGTCTGTAGGTGTGTATCTTCCTCTCTCCTTCCCTACTCCCCCCTCCTCTCTCAATTTCTCTCTGTCCTATCCAATAGAATGGAAAAATGGCCACTAGGAACAGTGGATTCATAGTGCTGGCACCCTGCCCCAGCAATAACACTGAAGGAAAAAAAAAAAAAAAGCAGCACTATATAGAGTATAAAAGAGCTTAAGGGAATAACAAGAAACATAACCACAATCCCTAATCTTCCCACCACCAAATGCATAAACAAAGTGAAATCTAGTAATTATAATAATGGTATCACCTATTGGCTTAGCAGTAAGTAGAACAATAAATATAAAAGCAACAGAGAAATAGTAAAGTCAAACTTCAGAACACAACAACTCAAAAAGACAGAAATGAAATAGAAGGACTCCAGGAAATTTTATAGAGAGAGAGACTATCAGAGAAAAACTATAGAAAACTCATTATGAGATCTCTCCAACAGTGTAAGCACACCATTAAGAAGCATACTCAAGAGCCGAAAGAATATTTTATTAAGAGGCTAGGAAACACAAAGGAAGAGCTTCTTGGAGAGAGTTCTCCAAGCAACTGAATACATGAAAGAAGAAATTAAAACAGAATTTACCAAGCAGTTAGGAAGCATGAAGGGAAAACTTAAGGTAGGGTATAAAAGACACTCTGAAAAGGAAGAAAGGAAGGAAGGGGAAAAAAAGAAAGAAAGAAAGACACTTTGAGCGCAAGATATACCATAGTAAAACTATTAAAACTCAAGGACAAGGAAAGAATATTATAGGCTACTAGAAAAAGGAAAGAAGTGTCATACAAAGGTAAAGTTATCAGGATTTCATAAGATTTCTCTTTACAAACTCTAGAGGCAAGAAGAGAATGGAATGACACATTTAATATACTAAAAGAAAAGAACTGCTAGCCATGTATACTCTTTCCCAAAAGGTTGTCCTTCAAATACAAGGGAGAAATAAAGGACTTTTCAAATATTCAAAAGCTAAAGAAATTTGCCACCATCAACCCCATCCTGCAGGAATTTCTGAAAGAAGTCCCATAGGAAAAGAAGAAACAAAGGATTACATGTTCTAAGTGAGGTGAACAGCCATAGAACACAAATAAGAACACAAAAGAAATAAGAAAGAACAACAAAATAGGAAAGGGTGGGGCATTAATGGACAGAACAATACTATCTAGTGCTAGCTAGTCCAAGACTTTAAAAAATCTTTTTAAGATATAATATGTTAAAAATAATAAATAACTAAAAAGATGCAATATCTTAGTTATTGTACTTAATGTAGCCACAATACAAAACAAGAAACGCAGAGCAAGAGAAAGTACAAACAAAATCCGTGATAAAGTCACTATAAAAACCCATCCATGATGAATATGGGATGATCTCACTCTCAGGCCAAAGTTGAAAAACAAGATTAGAAAAGAAAACACAAGTCGAACCTGAACTGGAGTTGGCATATTGCACCAAAGTAAAGGACTCTGGGGTGGGTGGGTGGGGAGAATACAGGTCCATGAAAGATGCTGAATGACATAGTGGGGGTTGTATTGTTAAATGGGAATCTGGGGAATGTTATGCATGTACAAACTATTGTATTTACTGTTGAATGTAAAGCATTAATTCCCCAATAGAGAAATAAATTATTAAAAAAAAAAAACCATCCATGGGGTCTGGGCAGTAGTGCAGCGGGTTAAGCGCATATGGTACAAAGTGCACAGGCCAATGTAAGGATCCTGATTCTAGGCCCCAGCTCCCCACCTGCAGGGGGGTCGCTTCACAAGCAGGTCTGCAGGTGTCTACTCCTCCTCTCTCGATTTCTCACTATCCTACCCAACAACAACAAAAATAGTTATAATCACAATAACAGTAACGACCATAACAAGGGCAATAAAATGGGAAAAATAGCTTCCAGGAGCAGTGGATTCGTAGTGCTGACACGAAGCCCCAGTGATAATCCTGGAGGAAAAATAAACAAATAAAACACAAAATGAGAGGAGCAAATGGGAAAAGAATCAACAATCTTAAACAACCTTAAAACAAAAGCCAGAATGGATGTAAGGAAACAATATATATCAATAATCACCCTAAATTCATCTGTCAAAAGATTCAGAGCAGCTAAACAGAGTAAAGAACCCTATCCACCTATTTTATGTCTCCAGGAAACACACTGTCAAAGAAAAGATGAACAAAAGCTTAGTGTAAGAGAATGGAGCAAGATGTTACAAGCCAATAATACAGAAAAAAGGACAGGAACAGCAATTCTATCTCAGATAAAATATACTTTCAGGTAAAGAAAACAAGTAGAGACAGAAAGGGACACTACATAATGGTTAAAGGATCAATACAGCATGAGACATAACCATTATGAATATATAAACTCCAAATTTAAGTGCACCAAGATATATAAAACAAGGACTCATTGAACTTAAGGGAGATTTTGACAGTAACACAGTAATAGTAGGAGATCTTAACACACCACTCACAGCAAAAGAGCAATAATCCAAACAAAAAAATTCAACAGGGAAATGGCAATTTTAAATGAAACCATAGATGAAACGGATATATATATATATATATATATATATATATATATATATATATATATATATATATATACAGAACTTTCCATCCCAAAAGAAATGAACTCACATTCTTCTCAAGTAAACACAGATCATTCACAAGGATTGACCATATGCTGGGTCACAAGACAGCCTAAACAAATGTGAATATGTGTCTGTTTTTTCTAAATTGTTGTATTTATTTCCATATAGATGTCCATAGTAATCTTGCATGATCTTTTGTATCTCTGCCTCATCTGTTGTAATATCTCCTCTTTAGTTTCTGAGTGATTTTACCAGAGCTTTCTCTCTTTTTCCTTGATGACTGTATTTAGTAGCTTATCTATATTATATATCCTTTCAAAGAAGAAGCTCTTGCTTTCATTAATCTCCTGATGGTCTTCTTGTTTTCTATTTTGTTGATTTGTGCTCTGATTTTTAACTACTTCTTTTCTCCTCCTGACCTTTGGATCTTTTTGTTGCTCTGTTTCTAGTTGGTTCAATTGGGTTGTTAGATGGTTTATTATTGAGATTTCTCCTCTTTAGTCATGTGGGCCTTTATTGCTATTAACTTCTCTCTCAAGACAGCTTTTGCTGTGTCCCATAGGGTCTGATAACTGGTTTCTTTATTTTCATTGATATTGAGGAACTTCTCAAATTCATTTTTTATTTCTTCAGTGACCCATGTGTTATTCAAAGGCATAAAAGCATTTGATAAGGTCCAACACCCATTAATGATAAAGGCCCTCAAGAAATTGGGAGAAGAAAGAAAATTCCTCAGCATAATAAAAGTTATATATGACAAACTCATGGCTAACATCATGCTCAAAAGGGAAAAATTGAAACTGATCCCCTAAAATCAGAAACTAGGCAAGAATGTTCATTCTTAACACTTCTATTCAATATAGTCCTAGAAGTCCTCACTGTCACAATCAGGCAAGAAAGAGATATCAAAGGAATTTGAATTGGAAAGGAGAGGACCTAAAAAACTGCCAAAAAAAAGCTGCTGGGAATCATCCATAAATTCAGGAAAATGGCAGATTACAAAATCAATACTTAGGGAGCTGGGTGGTGGCGCAGTGGGTTAAGTGCAAATGGCGCAAAGTGCAAGGACCAGCGTAAGGATCCCGGTTAGAGCCCCCAGCTCCTCGCCTGCAGGGGGTTCACTTCACAGGCGGTGAAGCAGGTCTTTCTCTCCCCTCTCTGTCTTCCACTCCTCTCTTGATTTCTCTCTGTCCTATCTGACAACAATAATAACAATGATAAACAACAAGGACAACAAAAGGGGAAAAAATAAAAAATAAAGTTTCTAAAAAAAAATCAATACTTATAAATCTATGGCATTTCTTTATATAAAAAGTGGGCCAAAGGAAAGGGAACTCAAGGAAGCAACCCCATTTATGATTGGATCCAAATAAATAAATAAATAAAATACCTAGTAATAAATCTAACAAAGGAGGTGAAGAACCTTTTCAATGAAAACTATAAAATATTGTTAAAAGATTGGGAGATGCATACGGGAAAGTGGGCCCTATCCAAGGGTTCCAGGACTGGGGGAAGTAGGGGCTCTATAGTGAAGATGTGAGGTTCCTGCTGTCTTAGGGTTCAAAAAGACAATCAATAGTTAATATTATCATCACATTATTTGTTAATTGGGTTAACTTTGAAAAGTCCCTTTGTTATGGTTTGCTGTACAGTACCCAGTATCTTGTATATAGCTGTGCTATTGGATGCTTCTAATCTACTTGGTCTAGGCTTTTGAGAGAGTCCGCATATCAAATACATAGCCTATATATTAAAAAGATTCAGTTTGTCTTTTGAGAAACTTTGAGACATACAATTGATTTCCCCCTCATATTAATTAACTACTGATTTATATGTCTACATTTTCCGCCAATCACAACCTAACCAAAGCAACGATTGCCACCTCAACATGCTTCACCTCAGACTGTATCCAGAGACTTCACGTGTGGAATGACAACCCTTCAACTTCATTACTCGGGTGAGACCTCTAGTACACTCTAATTTCATCTCAGGTAGTTCACTTTCTAACAAAGTCCCATAACCTAGATATACACCAGTTTCTGTGAGAGAGAGCTTATGTGCACACGTATCCATAAACTACTGCAAAATATATACCTGAAAGCAGAAGTACACTAGAGTTTGCAGTGAGTACCTCCCTAACACTTCCTCTCCACTATTCCAAGCTTGGGATCCATGATTGCTCAACAAATTGTTTGGCTTCATATGTTAACTCTCTTTTCAATCACCAGGTTCCAGATGCCACCAGGATGCTGGCTAGGCTTCCCTGGATTGAAGACCCCACCAATGTGTCCTGGAGCTCAGCTTCCCCAGAGACACACCTTACTAGGGAAAGAGAGAGGCAGACTGGGAGTATGGACTGACCAGTCAACGCCCATGTTCAGCAGGGAAGCAATTACAGAAGCCAGACCTTCTACCTTCTGCAACCCTCAACGACCCTGGGTCCATGCTCCCAGAGGGCTAGAGAATGGGAAAGCTACCACGGGAGGGGGTGTGTTATGGGGATTGGGTGGTGGGAATTGTGTGGAGTTGTACCCCTCCTACCTTATGTTTTTGTTCACTAATCCTTTCTTAAATAAAAAATTTAAAAAATATATTGTTAAAAGAATAGAGGATGACAGAGGTATGAAAGAAAATCCACTATTCCTGGATTGAAAGAATAAATATCATTAAAATTATAATCCTGCCAAAAGCAATCTATAGATTCAGTGTAATCCCTATTAAAATTCCAATGACTTGTTTCAAGGAAATTAAACAACTTATCCAAAAATTTTTGTGGAACTATAAAAAAAACATGAATAGGGAGTTGGGTGGTAGTGCAGCGGGTTAAGCGCAGGTGGAGCAAAGTGCAAGGACCGGAGTAAGGATCCCAGTTCGAGCCCCCGGCTCACCACCTGCAGGGGAGTCACTTCACAGGCAGTGAAGCAGGTCTTCAGGTGTCTGTCTTTCTCTTCCCCTCTCTGTCTTCCCCTCCTCTCTCCATTTCTCTCTGTCCTATCCAACAACGACTACAACAATAAAAAAGGAATAAATAAATATTTTTTAAAAACTTGAATAACAGAAGCTCTCCTGGGGTGGGGGAGAAAAATGGAGGCATCACAATTCCTGACTTTAGTTTATACTACATTGTAATCGCAGTTTAAAAAACAATGTGGTATTAAAACAAAAATGGACATATGGATCAATGGAACAGAATAAAGAGCCTAGAACTAAATCCACACATGGGTCCAAGATCTGGATATTAGACCTGAAACTATAAAATACATAGTTGTATTTTATACAAAATGAACAAATAGGATTGTATCAAATTGAAAAGCTTCTACACATAAAAAAAAAATCCATAAGGATAAACAGAAATCTCAACAAATGGGGAAAGATATTTACACACTACATTTCAGATAAGTGGTTGATATCAAACATCTATAAAGAACTCAAACATCTCAACAAAAAGAAAAAGAACAGCCCAATAAAAAGTGGGCAGAAGATAGGAACAAGTAGTTCTCTAAAGAAGAGATAAACACAGCCCACAGACATATGTAGAAATGCTCCAAGTCACTCATCATTAGAGAAATGCAAACTAAAACTACATTGAGAGTCCACCTCATACCTGTGAGAGTGGGCTCCATCAATAAAACAAGAGAAGATAAATGTTGGAGAGGATGTGGAGAGAGAGGAATTCTACTACACTGCTGGTGGCAGTGCAAATTGGTACAGCCACTATGAAGAACAGTATGGAGAATCCTTAAACAAAATACAAATGGAAATACCTTATGATCTAGTAATTTCACTACTAGGCATATACCCAAAAGATATATAATAACACTGATCTGAAGGGATATGTGTAACTCCATTTCATAGCGGCTTTGTTCACAACAGCTAAAACTTGGAAACAACCAAAATGCCCTTCAACAGACGACTGGATAAAAAAGTTATAGGACATACAGCAAATGGAGTATTACTCATCAATAAAAAGATGATATTCTGTCCTTTGGGATAAAGTGGATAGAACTGGAGAAAATTATGCTTAGTGAAGCAAGTAAGGAGGCAGACAACTATGGAATGTTTTCACTCATGTGGAATATAGAGAATTGAATATACCAATGTGAAAAAAAAAGTCAACCTTTATCTAAGACTGAACTATAAGGGAGAACTATAGTGGTTATCTATGGGGGGTAGGGATGGGGACAAAATACTTTGATGGCAGTGATAAAAAAAAAGGCTATACTGTAAACCATTACTCAATAAACCTCTAAAGTAGGGGGAGGAGAAGAAGGTCAGAATGAATCTCACTGAGAAAATGAAGACAGGACCCATCATTGCTTCCACCCATACAAGCAGCCCTGAGAACATCAGGGGGTGCAAATTCAACTGTGTGTAAGTACCTTGATCACCAGGTAGATGTCTGAGGAAGGGTAGGTGACTGAGAACAACGCAGACCGTGCCTGGCTTGATGTCGCCACAGACGGTGTATGAGCACGCAGGAAGCCTCTGAACTGATCAGAGTTCAGGTCACAGTGAAAATTTTCTGAGATCTGTAAATGAGTTGCAAAATGAAAAACAAATTACACTTGCTACCCCTGTAGCTGAAATCCAAGGGAATAAAACAAAAACCACAAAGAAACTTTGCTGAAGAAATAAGTTAAGGTCATTGATATCTTTGGTAACCAGTCGCTACTGGGAAAGTCCAATACATATGTTGTCTTGGTCTCTTTATTATTTGAGGGGTTGGGGCTCATTTATAGAGCTACTCCTATAAATGTTTGCTTTTAATAATTCACCAGTAGTTATTTAATGTCAGTGATGTGGGGGCCAGGTGGTGGTACACCTGGTTGAACAAACATGTTACAGTGCACAAGGACTCAGGTTCGAGCCCCTGGTCCCCACCTGCAGTGGGAAAGCTTCACAAGTGGTGAAGCAGGGCTTCTGTCTGTCTCCCTCTCTATCACCCCCTTCCCTCTCAACTTCTGACTGTCTCTATCCAATAAATAAAGATAATAAGAATAAAAATATCAATGACTACATCAAAGAATCCAGGACAATTTCTCAAATTCTTAAATAGCTTACTATTAAAGAATGAAGGTGTGGTGCATTGCACCAAAGTAGAAGATAGGTGGAAAGGGTTCAGGCATGATGGCAGAGGAGGACCTAGAGGGAGTTGAACTGTTACGTGGAAAACTGGGAAATGTTATGCATATATAGACTATTGTATTTTACTTTCAGCTATAAACCATTAATCCCCCAATTAAAAAAAAAAGAATGAGGGTGGATAGGGTGCACCTGATTGAGCAAACGCATTATCATGAGCAAGGACCTGCGTTTAAGCCCCTGGTCCCCACCTACAGGGAGAAAGCTTCACAAGTGGTGAAGCAGGGCTATCTCTCTCGCTTCCCTTCTCTCTCTCCCTTTAGCTCCTCCTCCCCTCTCAATTTCTCTCTTCCTTATCAAATAAAAATATATATAATAACACTAAAGGAGCAGAAGCACATGTTGGAAATGGAGGGTCCATTCTCAACAAAGGAAGCCCCAAACCAAGTAAAGACCCCACCTCCTCTCTACCGCCACCACCACCCAAATTATTAAGAAACAAAGAAACTTATTCTTGAACTGAGTGGCTTCAGCATCACCTGGGAACCTGGTAGGAAGCACATTATCAGCCCCCATCCCACCAGACTCAGTGAATCAGAACCTTAGGAGTGGGGGCCAGTAAATGAGGTTTACATAGACTGTGATGGGGATTCTGAGAAACAGCACAGCGTGACAACCATAGCTTTTAGCAATGAGACCTGGGTATTAATTTGCTTTAGCAGTTGACCCACCCTAACTAATCATCATGTTTTTTTTTGTTTTGTTTTTTACCTGAGCACTTATCAGCTTATGGTAGTGCAGGGGACTGAACCTGGGACTTCAGAACCTCAGGCGTAACCATTTTGCTATCTACCCATACCCACAATCATGTTTCTTCTGAACACTATGTGTTCAAGAGGTCTGCCCTGCCCTTTCGTAGGACCTGCATGATGATAGGTAAAAAGGAACAGAAGCTTCCTCATTTTTGTTATTTGTGTCCAACAGAATGATGAAACATCAAAACATTCATGGAAATGTCTCAGGTCCTGTCCTTGAATTCTTTTCAGTGGAAAACACATTAAAATTGATGAGGTCTTGGGGCCAGTGGTGATGCACTCAGTTAAGAGCACATATCATTATGTGCAAGGACCAGGGGTTGAATCCTCCCTCCCCACCTAAAGGGGGATAAGCTTCACAAGCATTAAAGCAGGTCTGCAGGTGTCCTCTTTCTCTTCCCCTCTCTATCTCCCCTCCCCTCTCACTTTCTCTCTGTCCTGTCAAATAAAAATAGAATGAAAAAAATGTCTGCCAAGAGCAGTGGATCATAGTGTAGGCATCAATCCCCAGCAATAAACTTAGTGGCAAAAAAAAAAAAAAAGTGGTGAGGTCTTTGCCCCAGAGAAAATGTAGACATTTATTGTACAAGATACTGTCCATTTAAAATAAGCCTGTTTCACAATGCATCAAAAAACAAAAATCCCAGAAGAGATATGATGGGTCTATCTGAGTTTATTAAAAGAAAGAAAAAAGAGTTGGGGCCAGGCAGCGGCACACCTGGCTAAGCACACACATTACACTGTGCAAGGACCCAGGTTCAAGCCCCTGATCCCCAACTGCAGAGAAAAAGCTTCACAAATGGTGAATGCAGGTATCTAAGTTTTTTTTTTTCCCCTATCTCCTCCTCCCCTTCCAATTTCTGCCTGTCTCTACTCAGCAAGAAATAAATAAATAAAATTTTAAAAATAGATTTAAGGGGGCCTAGCAGTAGTACACCTGGTTAAGTTCACCATGTACATGGGCCCTGGTTTGAGTCTCCACTCCCCATCTAAAGGGGAAATGCTTCATGATGGTTGAAGCAAGTCTAAAGGTGCCTCTTTCTCTCTCCTTATCTCACCCTCCCCTCTCAATTGCTCTTTGTCCTATCAAATAAAATATAAAAAAAATAAAAGGAAAAAATGACCACCAGGAGTGGTGGATTCATAGTGTCAATACCAAGCCCCAGCTATAACCCTAGTGGCAAAAATAAAATAAATAAAATTTATTTGTTTTACATGTAATCCCACATTTCACTGTTTTATCTTGCTCTTTATACAAACAAGGTTACCATCTCTGCCAGGATTTTCCTAAAAGAACACAAATCTATAAATGTGAAGTGGATAAATGATTGATGTTCAAAGACTACCCCTTTAAAGACTGCAAAGAGGGGGCCTGGAGGTAGCTTACTCGGTTAAGTGTACCTAGCGTGAAAAACCCAAGGACTGGTCCAAAGATTCTAGTTTGAACCCCTGGGCTCCCCAACTGCAGGGGAGTCACTCTACGTGCAGTGACACAGGTCTGCAGGCATCTATCTTTTTCTTCCCCTCTCTGTCTTCCCCTCCTCTCTCAATTTCTCTCTGTCCTAACCAACAACAACAACAACAACACTAATTAACAGCAACAACAATAGAAAAAAAATGGTGCCAGGAGCAGTGGATTCATAGTGCCGGCACCAAACCCCAGCAATAACCCTGGAGGCAAAAAAAAAAAAAAATTACAAAGACAACAGAACAGGACAGGTGGTCACTGTTTTCCAAGATGATCTATTTTACTGTGTACAGGAAACCGAAGACCCAGGAATAACACACGTGCCCTCAAGAATGGGCTGCTCTTTGCTTTCTTACCTTTTTTCTTTCTTTAACATCATAAAGGGCAAGGCTGGCAAACAGAGGCTCAATTTCAATCTCAAACCTGTTGGAGAGAGACAAATCTCTGTTGTTCACATAGCTGATTGTGAATTTCTAAGTAGTGCTTGAACATAAACTAGTTTAAAATGTAAGTACTTTACAGACATGTTAGGCTCACTCTATGCCTAAGAAAATCACACTGGGATATTAATGAAGAAATATGGGAGCTTCATGGAAAATTTCTAATTATTTGAGATTACAGTTGATATTATAATTATTCAATTCTTGGGAACAGGGCTTTCCATAACTAGAAAAAAAATCTAGCTGCTTCCCTTAGATTTATTTGTCTGTAAAAATATGAAGAAACACTTGCTCTGCTCATTTTCCAGTGTCATTGTAAGGCTAACATAAGATAGCTCCTGAAAACATAACTTTTAAAATAATGTTGAGGAGTGCAGATGGTGGTGCACCTGGTTAAGCACACACATTACCATGTGCAAGGACCTGAGTTCAAGACCCCAGATCCCACCTGCAGAGGGCGAGGCTTCACAAGTGGTGAAGCAGGTCTACAGGTGTCTCTTCTTCCCTCTGTTTTTCCCCTTCCCCTCTCAGTTTCTGTGTCTATAATTCCCTAGCTGTTAACATCAACAGTACTATAAGTAGAATTTTGCGTATCAATTGCAAAAGTGGAATCTGTATCTAAAGATTATCATTACTGTTGCTCGTGTTTTAGCATTCTGGGTTAACCTATATATTTTAGAGATAGGACAGTTTCTCTACTTCTCTTCACTTGGTATATGAGAGTATGGGTATTATTTAAGACACTTGAGCAAGCCAGGTGCACTGAGCAAACACCTCAAGTCTACCTGATTTCTGCCTTGGCAGTTGGAAAAAAAACCACTGGAAACTTTGAAAAATTTCTTTAAGAGAAGCTCATGGATTTTTTTTTATCCACTGCTCCTGGAGGCTGTTTTTCCCCTTTTGTTGCCCCTGTTATTATTGTTGTTGTTACTGCTGTCGTTGTTGTTGGAAAGAACAGAGAGAAATCAAGAGAGGAGGGGAAGACAGAGAGGGGGAGGGAAGATAGACACCTATAGACCTGTTACACTGCCTATGAAGAGACCCTCCTGCAGGTAGGGAGCCGCAGCTCGAACTGGGATCTTTATGCTAGTCCGTGCACTTTGCGCCATGTGCGCTTAGCCCACTGCGCTACCACCCAATCCCAAATTCTTTTTTTTTTTAAATAATGTCTATCTTATTTGAACCACTATGTGAATAATGTCTATCTTACTGGTTATACTTTCCCACATGTGATTTGAGTTGCTGTTTATTCAGTGAAAAGGTCTAGAAGGTTTGGTGACAAGCATTACAGGGGGGAATTCTTCCAGTCCAAACAGCCAAACCACTGCATCTAAAAGAGGCCCAGTATGCATCCTGTGGGGGTGGGCAGAGGCCTCAGACAATAGCCTAAGCTTCCTGAACAGTGCAGAGAGGAATGAAACAGTCACTTCCACGTAATCCTTTTGCCTGAAGGACTAGGAGGATCCCACTTCCAGGTCAGACTGCAAGGGCTCAAGTTTGCCTTTCTGTATCCCTTACCCCATGCCCACTTGGCATGTGAGATATAAAGGTCCTGACCCCTTGCCTTCACTTGGTGAACTAGCTGGGGAGAGGGGCTGCAGCCTCAAGAGAAGCCCCCACAGCTAGGTGAGCAATACAGCTGCTTTGCATGACTATGAAAGGAACTAGTAGAGCTTTGCATTAAAGTCAGAAGTCACTTTCAAAAAATAATAATAATAATAAAAACAATTTCAGGGGCCAGGCAGTGATGCACATAGTTGAGTGCACATGTTACCATGCATAACTACCTAGGTTCAAGTGCCCAGTTCCCATCTGCAGGGTGGGGGGTGTCTCTTCACGAGTGAAGCAGTGCTGCAGGTGTCTCATTTTCTCTATTTTCCCCTTTCCTCTAAATTTCTCTCTGCCCTACTAAAGAAAAGAAAGGGGTAAAAGGCTCCTGAGAGTGGTGAACTCATTGTGCAGGTACTAAACTCCAGCAATAACCCTGATGGAAAAAAATAAAAAATAATCAACCCATGAAATTCCAGACAAGTTCCCAAGGCTGAAACACAGCCTTGAATCCCAATTCTATAAGGCCTGGTTGCAAATGAATAAGCCATGAATAGACCACATCAGATGACAGTCCCAGTGGGGCACGGCTTGTGTACTTTATGCTTATGTACTTTCTCCTAGGCAGTGTACTACATATTTTCAAGACTCTATGATCTGAAAACAGTTCGAGAACTCATCTTCCAAAGTAGCAGTCTGCAAAGAGGAGAGAGAAGCAAGTATACAGCACTGCAGGAATGCAAAAGACACTCCATCAGAGTGGGGGTGGGGGTGGGGTGGGGAAGGTACCCTGATGTCTTTAGACTGATTTAGTTCATCCTATAATATCTCCTCTATGTGTATTTTTTAACACACAAGGTGAGAGATAGAGAGAAGTGAAGAGACACCTTAGCACTTCACCACTTGTGAAGTTTCTCCTGTGTTGGTGCTCCCATGTGGTGGACAAAGGCTCAAACCCAGGTCCTCTTCCATGGCAAGAAGTGTGTGTTCTACTGGGTGGAACTATCTCCTATCCCTGTGATATATATCACAACTCGGCTTTGGCTTATGGTGCTGGGGGGGTGGTGTTGGAATTGAACCTGGGACCTTGGGGTCTCAGTCATGAGAGTCATTCTGCAAAATCATCAAGCCATCTCCCCAAGCCCTCTGTACATAATGTTGAGTGAAGTGACAATCTGACTTCTCTGTCTCCTAAGTTGTTCCACCATACCTCTCTCTCTATCTGAAGAAATCATCCTACAGCAGTAAAGCCACAGCAGGATAGATAGATAGATAGATAGGAAGATAGATGGATGGATTGATGGAAGAAAGGCAGGCAAGAAAGACCCCTGTGCAGTGATTTGTATGCTTGCTAGTACTTACTTGAGAGTTAGCACCTTGACCAGTATTCTACTGCCCAGATGTTCCTTAGGACATTCCGGTACCGGACGTATTTCCACAGCATCCTCCTATTATTAATCACATTGTAAAGACATCATTACTCAGTATCCATATAGAGTTCCCACTCAAGTACCTCTCTCTGCTTGAGTTCTAGTAATAGAATAACACTTTGACTTTTGCTTGAGAGTGTATTATCCAGACCCTAGGCTTCAAGGTCAGCATTTTATAGCAAACATTTCTCCTTTCAGAAAACCAAGCATTTCAGACAAAGAGACTGAGGGAGGAAGGAAGGAAGGAAATGTGAACAAGGATATATGAATTAATAACATCCACCAGATGGCATTGCAAAACTTACACCTATTGTTGACTTTTTCTGGGGGGGGGTGCATAAGGACATGGTGAACATTTTTCCAGCTGAGGGCTTTATTATGTAAATATGTGAGTTTCAGACTTGAGCTCTGAGTCAGAGTAGCTCACTTAAGACTGTAAAGCACCCATACCAGAAACCAAAGTGTCTTAGCTCACTGTTTCCTTGAACAGATAACAGATATTTGGGGTGGAATTTACAGGTTTACAAGCACACCCAGCAAGAATTTACCAGTTTTCTAACTATAGAAATGTTTAGGAATGACAAATTAAGACATAGGGGCTGGATCATGGCATACCCAGTAAAGTGCCTGCCTTATAGTGCTCAAGGATGTGGGTTCAATTTCCTAGTCCCCACCTGCAGAGAGGAAGCTTCATTTGCAATGCTAATCAGTGCTGCAGGTCTCTCTCTCGCCCCCACCACCACCTCTCTCTTTATTTAAAAAATTTTATTAGAGATTTCATATTGATTTACAAATTTTAAAGTAATAGGGGTCTAATTCCATACAGTTCCTACTACCAGAGTTCTGTGTCCCCGCCTCCTCCATTGGAAACTATAGCAGTTCTCCCAAGGTCACAAATATAGGCTATTTGTATATACATATACACCCTCCTTTCATTTGTTTCAATGGTCCTACCTTCACTTCCTTTCTAGTTCACCCCTACACCTATTATTCCAAGGATCTTTCTCCAATAAGCAAAACTGTGCCTGGTTTCCTCTGGTGTTTTCTAGATTTGCTTCCCTTCTGTTGATGGTATAAAAGCAAGATTCCTGGTTACTGACATTTCTGGCCATGGTGGAATGGGGGTTCAGTGCCATCTGGTTTACTTCCCCTATAGTTTACCCCTCTGAAAATATGGGCCAAAATTCTTTTTCGGATGCAGAAGGTGAGAGTTCTAGCTTTTGTAATTGCTTCTCTGCTGGACATGGGCACTAAAAAGTTGATCAGTACCCCCAGCCTGTTTCTATCTTTCCCTAGTGAATAAGGCTCTGGTCTCCCTCTCCTTACTCCCTCTCTCTCTTCCTCTCATTTCTCTATGTCCCTATCAGAAAAAATAAAAAGATGAGATATACTTGTCAATTTTAGCAATCAATAACTAAAGCCTTAAAGAAATAACAAGGTCTTATTGTGACTTTGAACATTCAAATCCAAACTATTACAGTATTTTATATATATATATATATATATATATATATATATATATATATACCACAAAAAAAGTAGGAACAGCGATTCTCATCTCTGACACAGACTTCAAAATAAATAAAGTAATAAAAGATAGGCATGCATGGTCATTACATAGTGATGAGAGAATCAGTTAACCAAGAAGATTTAACATATATGCACCCAATGAAGGTCCATCTAAATACATCAAACACTTACTGAAAGAACTACAAAACTATATCAGTAGTAACACAGTAATAGTAGGAGACTTCAACACCCCACTCTCACACTTAGATAATCTAAGCAAAGACTCAACAAGGAAACAAAATTAGTTGAAGAGATGGATAGACTAGATCTCCTGGACATATTCCATTTCAGGTGGTACACTTCTTAACAAAGTTTCAGAACTTAGATATAGACCAGAGCCCATGAGATAGGGCATGTGTACACATGTATCAGGGAAAGCTAGGGGGACATATAAACCTTAAAGTTAGGGGGAAATATAAACCTTAAAGCAAAAGTGCATAATAGTTTTCAGTGAGTCAATAAATGCAGCAAGAAAGCAGAAAGACCTAAAAAGACAACAAATCTTGTTGTCTAAAAAAGACAACAAAAACTAATCAAAAGTTTCTACTTAGACCTAGATACCCTCCTCACCTACCTCCTATTACACTTACCTCAATCACTCCAAAGCTAACCTTGTCAGACAAAGTAAGAACTACAAAAGCTGAATAAGGGCAAGAGACTGGCATACTTCAATGATGACTCTTTAGTCACTACCAGGCCACCCCATCACCTACCTGGGGCCTTAGTCAGGGAGTCCTGGAATTCTCACAGAGACATGATGGGCCTAGACCTCTAACAGATCCCTCTCTCCACTGTCACTGGTCATCTCCATCAGGAACAACATAATGGACCCCTTTATGGGCCCCTATAGGATCTTGCCCTCAATATGGATCAACAATGGTAGGGGCTGTTCCATTCTCCGAAGGGAGGTTGGACAACATACTCTACCTACCACCCAAGGAAGACGGATCCTGAAATTAGTGCAGCCTAGAATGTTCCTAGCTGTGACCATAGAATGTGAGTTCAGACCTACAGGGATGCACAGGTTACATAGGCTCCTGTGCTTAATATGGGCCCCAGATCAAATCAATGGGGTTTATAGTTAACAATATTTATATACTTTCCCCATATTTGGGAGTTACTCTCTTCCCTGATCCAGCTTTCTATTCCTTTTTCCAATGATAACACCATCTCCCCCAGAGAATAACTTGAGTTCATCTGCATATTAGATGTCAGGCTCAGACAAAAACTAGTAAAATCATGGGGCCCTTGGAATACACCTAAAATAAACCTACTAGCTTTTTCTAAAATAGAGACCCCAAATCTTCATCTTCAATATTCTTGCCTTTAGGTCATGATTAGTCAACAATTTGTTCTGCATTATATATTAACTCTTTCAGCCACCAGGTTCCAGATGATGCCAACCTGACTTCCCTGGATAGATGACCCCACCAATGTGTCCTGGAGCCCCTCCTCCCCAGATCCCTGCCTCACTAGGGAACAAGAGAGACAGGCTGGAAGTATGGATTGACCTGCCAACACCCATGTTCAGTGGGGAAGCAATCACAGAAGCCAGACCTTCCACCTTCTACATCCCATAATGATCCTGGGTCCACACTCCCAGAGGAATAAAGACTAGGAAAGCTATCAGGGGAGGGGATGGGATATAGAGAGTTTTGGTGGTAGGAACTGTGTGGAATTGTACCCCTCTTATCCTATGGTCTTGTCAATATTTCCATTTTATAAATAAAATTTTTTAAAAAGTCTCTCATAGGAGCCCAAAAGCTTTAGATATACAGAACTTTACAAATAAATGTTATGATGGTTATAAGGTATTCCTCACCACTCAGTAAAGGAGGTCTCTTAGAACCTTTGCTAGATTATAACTTTCAGCTACAGTTGAGTTCCTGCATTGTTTCAGAGATTATAAAACAAAATTCTTTCCAGAGGGTATAATTCACTCTTTTTAATCAATTCAGACTAGACAGACTCCCAATTAATCCCATGAGGGAGGTTTTGATGAGCTAACATCTCACTGAAAGTATTTAATAAGAATACTATCATTCTTTCCTCACTTCTGGTGTCCACTTTGAGTTTCTTTATTATATGTTAGCTCTTTCATTATGGAATTGGGAGGGAAAAAATACAAAAGAAGATCAAGTCATCCAGGCAACATTTCTTGGATTTATGTGACTGTTTACATCACCTTTGGATGCCAGTTATGTGAGCTAATGTGCTATACACAGATAAATGGGCAAACATAAAATGTGGAGTTAATGGGTTAGGATCTCCATTCTATAATTTGATTTGCATGTTGGACACTGAATCAGTTATTGTAGCTCTCTGATTCCTATTTTGCAAAATGAAGAATAGGCATGATAATAATGCCAACATTATTCCTTCCTCGTGTATGATTTTAGCTCCAGAAAATATACCATTCTTATTTATTTATTTATTTATTTATTTTTGAAATTAAACTTTTAATAAAATTTGGACAGTAAAGATACTGTATAGCAGCAGTCTTTTCTGATAAGACCCAGCGGTGTACCCAAGGAGATAACATAATGCTTATGCAAAAAGCCCAGGAATGAGCCCACACATATATGACCACCTAATATAGGAAAAAGGGGCCAAAGCAAGTCAATGGAGTATAAAACGGTCTCTCCAACAGATAGAGCTGGGAAAACTGGGCAGCCGTGTATAGAAAAGTGAAACTAGACCACCACCTAATATCATACACCAAGGTCAAATCAAAATGACTAAAGATCTAGATATTAAACTAGAAACTTTAAAATTTATAAAAGAAAATGTTGGTGAAACTTTGCAGGACCTTCACGTCAAAGATGTATTTGGAGATTCAACCTCTAAGGAGGCATGAGAAATAAAAACGAGAGTAAATAAATGGGGTTACATAAAACTAAAGAGCTTCTATACATCAAAAGCAAACTACACAAGGATAACCAGGAAACCAAGTAAATAGGAAAAGATATTTGCACATCATACATCCTACAAGCTACTGATATCAAACATCTATACAGACTTGGTACAAATCTGTAGCTCCAGTGGCACAATTGGTTAGCGTGTAGCACTTATACAGAATTGGTATAAATCTACAGAGGCAAAAATAACCCAATAAAAAAAGGGCCAAAGAACTAAACAGATAGTTTTCTAAAGAAGAGATACACATGGTCCATAGGCACAGGACTTCACTTATCATTAGAAATGCAAATTAAAACTATGCTGAGATACCATCTCACACCTGAGAGGATGGCTTACATCAACAAACCAGGAAAGGACAGGTGTTGGAGAAGTTGTGGAGAAAAGGGAACTCTGCTTCACTGCTAGTGAGAATGCAAACTGGTACAGCCCCTTTGGAAGACTGTATGAAGAGTCCTTAAACAAATTAAAAATGTAAGTACCTTATGACACAGTGATACCACTCATAGGTATTTATCCAGTGGACACTCAAACACTAATTTGAAGAAATATATGTACCCCTATGCTCATAACTGCTTTATTAACAATAGCCAAAGAGTAGAAAAAGCCTAAATCCCCATCAACAAATGACTAGCTAAAGAAGTTATGGGATATATATTACATGGACTATTACTCTGCAATCAAAAAGATGATATTGTATCCTTTGGGATACATAAAATATTATTATAAATAATAATGATGGTTATACAAAAGATGTTATGGCTTAGCAGCCCAGGTTCAATGCCCAGCCCCTCCATAAGTCAGAATTTAACGATGCAAGACTTATAAAAGAAGAAAAAGGGGGCTCGGTGGTGGCACACCTGGCTGAGCACATATAATACAGTGCACAAAGGCCCAGGTTCAAGCCCCCAGTTCCCACCTGCAGGGGGAAAACTTAACAGGAGGCTAAGTTGGGTTGCAGGTGTCTCTCTTTCTCTCTCCCTCTCTTTCACCCCTTTCCTTTCAATTTCTGGCTATCTCTATCCAATAAATAAAGATACTTTAAAAAATTGGTGTGGGTGCTGGGCGGTAGTGCAGTGGTTTAAGTGCACATAGCACAAAGATCAAGAACCCAAGTAAAGATCCCGGTTCGAGGCCCCGGCTCCCCACCTGCAAGGGGGTCAGTTCACAAGTGGTGAAGCAGGTCTACAGGTGTCTATCTTTCTCTCCCCCTCTCTGTCTTCCCCTCCTCTCTCAATTTCTCTCTGTCCTATCCAGCAATAACAACAGCAATAATAATACAACAATGATAAACAACAAGGGCAACAAAATGGAAAAAATAGCCTCCAGGAGCAGTGGATTTGTAGTGCAGGCACTGAGCCCCAGTGATAACCCTGTAGACAAAAAAATAAAAATAAAAATTTAAAAAGGAGAAGAAGGAGGAGGAGTAAGAGAAGTAAAGAAAAAGGAAGAAAGAAAGCAAGGGAGGAAAGCAGGGAAGGAAAGAAAAAAGTAAGGCCCAACAGTGCAGATATTCTGGCATCCAGAGGAAAAACTAAGGGTCTCATTTAAGGAACTTAAACAGATTTGAACAATGCTTTTTTTTTTTTTTTTTTTTTTTTTTTAACCTCCATGGTTATCGCTGGGGCTTGGTTCCTGCACCATGAATCCACTGTTCCTGGAGGCCATTTTTCATGTTTTTGTTGCCCTTATGTTTTTTTATTATTGCTATTGTTGTTGTTGAATAGGACAAAGAGAAACTGAGAGAGGAGGGGAGGACAGAGAGGAGAGAGAAAGACACCTGCAGACTTGCTTCACCCCTTGTGAAGCAACCCATCCTGCAGGTGGGGAGCTGGGGGCTCGAACCAGGATACTTGCACCGGTGCTTGTGCTTCACACCATGTGCTCTTAACCTGCTGCTCTGCCACCCGATCCCCAATGCTCATTTTTTATTCCATCCATAAAGCCCTGGAGGTCACCACAGGCAAATCCTAAATTATCGTATTTTTCTGGGTGAGCTGCAATATATACAGAAGTGGACAACAAAGATGGTGTGTTTTGTGAGCATGGCTGCTCTTATTTCAAAGCAGAACTCTCAGATTGTTCACAGATATGATTAAAAAGTAAACCTGAAGTGCTAAAGAACATCAAAGTATGGGGCTGGTGACAGCATACCCTGTGGAGCAGATATTATCATATACATAGATCTGGGTTTAAGCTCCAGTCACCACCTACAGTGGTGGGGCCTTTATACAGGTGTTTCTCTATCTCTCTCCTTCTCTACCTGCCCCTCCCTGCTTCCCCTCTCAAATTCTCTCTGCCAAAGGAATAAAGAAAAGAAAGAAAGAAAGGAAGGAAGGAAGGAAGGAAGGAAGGAAGGAAGGAAGGAAGGAAGAAAGAAAGAAAGAAAAAAAGAAAGAAAGAAAGATGAAAGTTGAAGTAATACATGACCCAGTGGGTCAACTGCAAAAGTTGCCCACAAATAACAAAACTGTTTGACTCATTGTGAATGAATGACTATACCAGGCCCCTGAAATGTTTTGAGGATTAAATCAGATAATATCAATAGAAGTGTTTTTGGTAAGTGTTTGGAAAAAAAAAAAAAAAAAAACCACTCTGCTCATTTACTGCAACATCTTTTGCTTGGTGATGAAAAATCAGCTATTACATGGGCTCACTTAGTGAGGAAAAATAGCCCCAAAATCAAATAAGCAAGCAACTTGCCTTTGCTCTGCAGTAGAATGGGACAATGCTAATTCCTTGGGCCTTTCCCAGTAATTCTCCAGGCTGGGGAGTTCTGTACCCACCTCATCTACTGGCGGGTAGAGGGCAAAGATCTCTGCCTGCCGATTGGTCCTCCGGGCCTCCTCATTCTGCTTTTCAAAGTCCTCGGCACTCACTTGCTGCAACAGGTTTTCCAGCCTCGGGTCCGGCTGCAGGCTTCTGAGGTCAAAGTCACAGGCAGTGAGGGGACCCTTTCCAGACACATCGCACAGAATGTTGACATGCCAGGGACCTGCCTGTTGGAAAAGAAACATCTTTGTGAGGGAGATGTTAGGTCCAAAAAGAGAACAAAAGACTCTGGGATGTCTCCAGACTGATCCCTTGTGCAGTTATACAAGCAGGCCTCAGGGAGGTTTTGAGTAAAAGGAGAGTTAGACAGAATGACATTGTAGCTACTTAGTGGAGTATCCTAAAATTAAGATGTCTCCCTGCTATCTGGAAGCAGTTCACTTACTCCTCAGATAAAGATTAGCCTGCTTTGGAGAAAAGATTTGAGAGCAGCACTGGATCTCTGGTACTTTGGACATATTCTTTCCTGGAAGCTGAGATTCAGATCTCATGTGAATCATGCTTCTGTCTCGTACTGAAGCAAAACACACCTACAATAGGTGCCACCAAAAGGAGACCAGTTGGGGAAGAAGGGAACCTTATTCTAATCTCAACTCCATAACCTGGTTTTGGAAACTGGACAATAAGCTGATCCATGAATAGGGTTTTAAAAATATGCCTTAGTAGGCCAGTCACATTCAGTACTGGAACTGATAGCTAAACCCTTTTATAGGTCAGCAAAACTGCAAAGATCTTACTTGTCTTTGGAAACAGGTATTAATTATTATCTTGAGGTTCTCTAATTTGGCGTTTATGTTCAAAGGACTCTGGTTGTTCCAATTTATATCTGTTACTAAATGATCTGCATTTTCTCTGAAAAACCACTACTGGGTGGTTTTGCTTATATGTACAGTATAGAGAACTGAAACACAGACAGTTTTCTAAAGAAGAGATACACATAACCCACAGGCACATGAAGAAATGCTCTACTTCACTTATCATTAAAGAAATGCAAATTAAAACTATACTGAAATGCCATCTCATACTTGAGAGGATGGCTTACATCAACAAACCAGGAAAGGACAGATGTTGAAGAGGTTGTGGAGAAAAGGGAACTCTGCTACATTGCTGGTGAGAATGCAAACTGGTGCAGCCCCTTTGGAAGACTGCATGGACAGTTCTTAAATTAAAATGGAATTACCTTATGATCCAATAATACCACTCTTAGGCATTTATCCAGTGGACACTCAAAACACTAAATAGGAGGAACATATGCACCCTACTTTCATAGCTGCATTAATCACAATAGCTAAAGAGTGGAAGTAGCCTAAATCCCCATCAACAGACTGGCTAAAGAAGTTATGAAATACATATTCCATGGAATACCATGCTGTGATTAAAAAAAGATGATATTGTGTCCTCTGGGACAAAATGGACAGAGCTGGTGGTGATTATATTTAGCAAAATAGGTAAAGAGATGAAAGACAACTACCAGATGTTTTCACTCATGTGGAATTTAGAGGTCTGATTTACATGAATTTGCCAAAACAAACAAACAAACAAACAAACACCAGAAGCAAGCAAAATGTTTATAAGACTTTGTGAGAACTATGGTGGTTATCTTTGGGAGGTGGGAGGGTGGGGATACAGAATTTTGGTGGTGGCTGTGGTATGGAACTACACATTGTAATCTTACAATCTTGTAACATACTATTAATAACAAATAAATTTTTTAAAAAAGAACTGAAACACATGGACATGTCAAAAACAAACAAAAAAAGTAGTCAAACCGTTATTAAGACTTTGTGAAAAATATGGTGGCTATTCTTGAGAACTTTACAAGGGCACCTGAAAGCTGAAAATTTCTGGGTTAGAAATCTGGTGCAAATCAGACCAATTTCTCCTTCTATGTTTTCCTTTTCTAACAGGCAGATTGGATGAGAACACGGACACTAAAGGTTTTTTGCTGCTGTTGCTATATGTCATTGCAGGGCTTTATTGTTCTGGGCCATGAGAGAGAGAGAGAGAGAGAGAGAGAGAGAGAGAGAGAGAGAGAAGAGACGAGACTATAGTACCGAAGCATCCCTCAGTGCAGTGTGGGCCAGGTTCTAACCTGGGTTGTGCTCATGGCAAAACAGATGCACTCCCAGGTGAGCTAGCTTGCCAGCCTTAAAGAATCTGTTAGGGGAAGATTAGGGCCTTAGAAAGTGCCTAAGAGAGGCCCTAGCTTCGACTTTGCCATTTTGCCAGAATGCCCACATGTCTTTATGTGTGTGCCTTTTCATGAATAGTTTTTAATGGCTGAGACTACTATCCTCCTCAGTTCTTTAGGGAACAAAACCATGGCAAACTGGCAAACCAAGCACCAGGAGGGAGGAGGGAAAAACCCTTGGGTCTCCTTCCCTTGCAATATTTAAAAAAAATTTACCACTAGAGTTTTCACTGAGGGTGAAATATGCCTGCATATTTCCAGCACTGCCAGAAAATGCTTTTTAAAATATTGTATGTAGAGAGAGAAAGTAATGGAGGAAAGGGAAGGGGAGGGTGTGGGAGGAAAGGGGAGAGCAGAGCAGAGCAGAGTGGAAGACCAGAGCATCTGGCATATGTGGGACCTCATGCTTGAGAGTCTGACATTTTATCCATTATGGCACCTGCCCAATCATTTCTTTGTTTTGTTTTTAGATAGACGGTGAGAGCAAGGGAGACAGAAAAGGAGAGACACCACAGCACTGCTCGATCACTCATGACGCTTCCCCTGTGCAAGTGCTCCCATAAGGTAGCTGGGACTAAAATGTGAATAAAGTATATGTTCTACCAAGTAAGCTATCTCTTGCCTCCCAAGCATTTTTTTAATTGTGGTGAAATACAACACAAAAATGATCATTTTTAACCCTTCTAAGCACATAGTTCGATAGTGTTAAGTACAATCATGTGGTTGGTCAGTCACTCTCCAGAGCTCTTTCCATGAAAAGTGAAACTCTTTCAACTCAGCATTGGCTTCCCATTCTTTCTTCACCTGGTCCTCAACAGTCAGCCATATATGCTGCTTTCTGTGTGAATTTGATGACATGAGGTACCTCATACAGGTGAGCTTCTACAGTATGTAATTGTTGTGATTAGTTTATTTCCTCAAGATTCATGGTATAGTGACTGTCAATATTTCTTTCCTTCTTATGAAAAGTATTGGGAGCTGGGTGGTGGCACACCCGTTGAGTACACACTTGACCATGTGTAAGGACCTGGGTTCGAGTCCCCAGTGTCCACATGCAGAGAGGACTCTTTAAAAGCAGTGAAGCAGGTCTGCAGGTGTCTCTCTTTCTCTCTCTCTCTCTACTCCCACTCTTCTCTCAATTTCTCTCTGTCCTATCAAGTAAAAATACAAAGAAAAAATAAGTAAAAGGGGAAAAAGACCTCCTAGAGCAGTAGATTCTAAGGCCGGCACTGTACCTCAGCAAGAACCCTGGTGTTAATTTAAAAAATAAAAAATAAAGAAAACGTGAGGACATATGAAAGCAGTGATACAAAAAAAAAAGACTGAATAGTATCTCATTAGTATGCAAATAAATAGTATGCAAATAACTTATTTTTGTTTATCCATTCATGTGTCCTGAGAAACATGGTGCTTTCCACAATCTTGGCCTTGTGACGAATACTGTGAGGAACACAGGTGTATAAAATAGGGACATTTAAACTAACTTCTCTGCAGTAATAACAGCAAGAAGATCAGCCAATGCCAGCAGACACTGTTCTAAATGCTTTACATGTATTAGCACATTCAATCCTCAAACAACCTAGTGAGTTACAATTATTCTTGTTTTTCCTGGGAAGAAAAATGAAGCCCAAATAGTTAAACTCTGCCCGCCTGGGGTTAGTGTGTGATAGAATCACAAAGAGAAGACAGCTAGCCTATCTCAGAGTGAAGCTAAATCACTCTGCAGCCTGTCTTAGAGGCACCACGGAGTCGCTATAAAGTCTGACCCTCGAGGTACCCTTGCAATTAGAGTCCTTATACTTATCTGCTTTTTTAAAATAATTTTATTCATGTATACATTTTGTACAGAGACAGAAAAAAGTTGAGAGAGAATGGGGAGATAGAGACACATGCAGCCCTGTTTCACCACTTGTGAAGCTTCCTCCCTGCAGCTGGGATCTGGGGGCTTGAATCTGGGTCCTCACACATGGTTAGCACATGCACTCAACCAGATGTGCCACAACCTGGCCCCATACTTGTTTGTTTTTAAGAGTTGAATACCTAGGAGTATTCAACAGTAATTGAACAGTAATTTCTGTAGCAACATATATATGCTTGTGACTCAGATAGTAGAGTTCCTCCTATCCCAGTACGCAATTCTATGAGCCCAGTCTCTTTTGTCCTAGTTAAAAAAAAATCAGCAGCACACCTTGGGCAGAACAGCACTGTAACCTGGAAACAATGTTTGTTGATAGGAAATACCTGAGTGCGGCGTTCACTGCTCTCCAAGGTTTCTGACTCAAAGTTCTGTTTCTGAAGCGTCTTGTGGAAATCTTTTCGGGAGCCAGTCTTCTTAAAGCTGCAGACTTCTGAACTTCCTTGGTTTCTTTTTATTGTTGTTATTTAATTATTTGTTGGGGAAAGGGAGAGAGAGAGAGAGAGAGAAAGAAAGAGGGAGACAGACTATCATTAGAATAAAAATAAAAGCAATGGCTTAAGTACAGATATGGTGCCTGGAGATCTCGTAAAGGGAAGGCTGTAATTCCTTACATCTAATTATGTGCCAGGCCTAATACAAGGCTCTGTTGTAATGAGACACAAATTTGCCTCCTGGCTGGCTCCTTATTAAAGGCAGCAGTGCCTGGGAAATTGCACTTCAGAGGTGTGGTCATTATAGCTGGGGGGCATTTGGCTCCAAGCTGAAGCTACACTGTGACCCCAGTGTCATAGGCTGGAATCCATCTAGCAATGTGCAGAAACAGCAACAGAGGTCATTTGAAGGTAAAAAAAAATGGACAAAAGGATTTCGTTCCCACATCATTGGTAATAATAATAATAATAAAGTGGCTGCAAATGACTTCCCTGCCTGAGGTTCTGAGGTCCCAGGTTCAGTTCCCAGAATCACCACAAACCAGCACTGGTTAAAAAAAAAAAAAAAAAGACAAATAAATAATAAATAAACAGATGGTGGACTATGGTTAAGAAAAGTAGAAGTGATTTATGTACTGGAAGATCTTTCATGATAGTCTCAATATCCACTCCTTAGCACTCCATTAGAATGATGTTTTTAAAATGTGCAGCTATGGGGAAGGTTTAAAATAGAAAATCTAGCTAGTTCTGTTACTAGAGAAAGAGATTCAATCACCATGAAAAAGGCAACATATAAGTTGTCAAATAATAACTATAGAAATCAAAGCACTCGGGAGTCGGGCGGTAGCGTAGCGGGTTAAGCACAGGTGGTGCCAAGCGCAAGGACCGGTGTAAGGATCCTGGTTCGAGCCCCCGGCTCCCCACCTGTAGGGGAGTCGCTTCACCGTCTGTGAAGCAGGTCTGCAGGTGTCTATCTTTCTCTCCTCTTCTCTGTCTTCCCCTCCTCTCTCCATTTCTCTCTGTCCTATCCAACAACAATGACATCTATAATAACTACAACAATAAAACAACAAGGGTCACAAAAGGGAATAAATAAATAAATACATAAATAAAAAAAAAAGAAATCAATGTACTCCCTCCCCTACACACACACACACACACACACACACTAATCCCCTTCTTTTTTGTTTTGCCATTGCTGGAGTTTCACTGCTCTAACTTGACTTTTTCAGATAGAGTAAGATAGAGAGAAGGAAAGACACCACTGCCCTGAAGCTCCTGCCAGTGTGGCATGGGCTTGCCCTGAACCCTCTTCACAAGCCAGCAGGCTCACTCCAAGATTAGCTGTCCTGTTGTCCCTGTTTTTAAAGTTCAAAGTCATAGAACAAACTGCAAAATCAACCTCACAAGCAGGCACCCATGTCGCTGGAGTCCTACACTATTAGGAAAAGCATCAAACAAGTTGATAAAAGAATGTATAATGAAGTTTGGATTTATTAGGCAGATCAAATGGCAGACAGATAAAGTCAGGAATGGAGGAGAAAGACTAGCAGTGATCCAAACTGTTTATAACTCTTCAGGAGTTATGGTGTGTGGGGCTATGCACAAAGCCACACAAAGATATGGTTTCCAATAAATTTCTATTGATTGATGAGAGGAAAAACTTACTGCCCCAGTGTCATCTGCAGAAGAACAAGACTTTCTCATTAGAAGACATGGTGCTCAGAGGACAAGCACTTTACTTTGAGTAAAAGGAGACAAAAAATAGTTTTGAAGAGAGTAATTCAATTCAAAGTTTACTGAAAGGGCAGTGGAAACAGCATAATAGTTCTGCAAAAGACTTTGATGCCTGAGGCTCTGAAGACCCAGGTTCAATCCTTAGCACCATCAGCCAGAGCTTAGCAGTGCTCTGGTAAAAATAAATAAATAATAAAATTACTGTAAGTGGCCATATTTAATATTTCTTGACCCATGAAATTTTCCCAACTCAAGTCTGTATTGATAGAGCTGGGTAAACAACAGACCAAGCCAGGGAATGGAAAAGTAAGTAAATGAGTAAAATATATTCTGAATAAGCTAGTAACAGTAAACATATAGAAGGAATTTTAAGAGAAATATTGAGAGTATTCATTTGGATTCTCTAAATGGCAGCAAAGTAAGTATAATTTTAAGTATATGTCATGTTGTTCATAAGCATCTGCTTACAAAACCTATTGATCAGATTTACAAGCACATCCTCAGAAGTAGTAACTATTTAGTATGCTTTAAAAATGATCTGGCTTCCAGTTACTTTAAGCATTCAATAGTGGGAGGAAAAAAAATAAATAATGATGGTAAAAAAAAGAAAAAAAGCTAGTGGTCCAGGAGGTGGCACAGTGGATAAAGCATTGGAATCTCAAACATGAGATCTTGACTTCAATCCCCAGCAGCACATGTACCAGAGTGATATCTAGTTCTTTCCCTCTCCTCCTCTCTTTCTCATTAATAACTAAAAAAATATTTAAAAAAACAATAAATATTATTGGTGTATTGTACCAAAGTAAGACTCTGGGGTGGGTGGTAGGGAGGAGAGTACAGGTCCAAAAGGGGTGACAGAGGACCTAGTGGGGGTTGTATTGTTATGTGGAAAACTGAGAAATGTTATGCATGTACAAACTACTATATTTACTGTCGAATGTAAAACATTAATCCCCCAATAAAGAAATTTTAAAAAGAATAAATATTAAAAAATAGTTAAAATATGAGTGACTTTTATTTTTATGTTATGACATTTATTTATTTATTTTTAATGAAAGAGAAATACTGAGAGAAAGAGACCAGAGCACTGCTCAGCTCTGGCTTATGGTGGCACTGGGGACTAAACCTGGAACTTCAGAGTCTTGAGTATATGAGTCTTCTGGAGGGGGCTGGGCAGTAGAGCATATAGTATGAAGCACATGGACCTGCGCAAAGACCGGTTCAAGCCCCAGGTTCCCCACCTGCAGGGCGGGTCACTTCACAAGGGGTAAAGCAGGTCTGCAGGTGTCTTTCTCTCCCCCTCTGTTTTCCCCTCCTCTCTTTCTCTCTGCCCTATCCAACAACAACAGCAACAACAACAACAATGGAAAAAATGGCTGCTAGGAGCAGTGGATTCATAGTACAGGCACCAAGCTCCAATGATAAGCCTGGAGTCAAAAAAAAAAAAAAAAAAAGCCTTCTACAGAACCATTATGCTATCTCCTAAACCCGACATTTCTTTATTTTTGTCTCCAGTAATGTTTAAGCTTTTATCCAGCAAAAGTGAGAGCACATGCATATGTTGATACATGGACAAGCAGAGAGAGACCAACATTTCTTTTAATTTTTTTTATTGTCACCAGGGTTGTTTCTGGGGCCCAATGCTGGCACAACAAACCCACCACTCCCCATGAGGGGGGTGGGTAGAGAGAGAGGGAGAGAGACACCTGCAGACCTGCTTCACCAGTCATGAAACATCCCACCTCCAGGCAGGGAGAGGGGGTTCAAACCCTGTTCTTGACACATGGTAACATGGTAACATGATCACTTAACTGGGTGTACCACCACCTGACCCCTCTTTTCTATTTTCTAACTGAATACCTTGAGCAAGACCTTCAAGTGAGCTTCCATAAAACTAGCTAGCCTCATCAAAGTCACTCTCATCAGCACAAATTTAAGCAGCAACAAGCACGTGTGTGTTGGATGGACAGGTTCTCCTGAGTGCACAAACACACACCTACACAGACAGAAATACAGATGTATGTCTGCCTCCACCATTTTCATACCACTTGTCTCTGTGCTCTGTCTTCATAAGATGAGGCATGAGGTAATTCTCCAACTTTAAGATTGTATGATACAAAATTCTTCAACTAGGCTAGCAAAATAGCTCATCTGGATAGTGCACTGCAACCAGGTTCAAGTGCAGCCTTCAACTCACTGGGGGGGAAGGTTCAGTACCAAGGTTCTGTCTCTGGCTCTCTGAAAGTCAGTCCAGAGCAGTGAAACCTCAGAGTTGGGGGGGGGGTTGTGATACTCTTATCTGGAAAAAGTTGAAATCAATAATTTCCTCTCCAAAGGGGTATAAATCTAAAATGAAATTGAATCACTGCAGAAAAAAAAATAAAAAAAGAAAGAAATTGAATCATTGCTCCTTTGTTATACTACGCAAAATGTTTCTTTCTTGCTCTCATTCTGTTAGAATATTTTCTGGAGTGCTTTTCAGGACCCTCAAAGACACCAAGGTACAGACATCTGATATGAGCTACTTAATGCTATCAGAATTTCAGTTCACAATATGCACACTCTACAACAGCCCTCAAGACTTGGG
This sequence comes from Erinaceus europaeus, assembly GCF_950295315.1. Lineage (NCBI taxonomy): Eukaryota > Metazoa > Chordata > Mammalia > Eulipotyphla > Erinaceidae > Erinaceus > Erinaceus europaeus. The sequence goes on along the minus strand of NC_080171.1, from coordinate 72,184,145 downwards.
TAAGGGATGGAGATGTGGAAAGCATCCGGACTGACATATTCATTCTATGGCCATCCTCTTGAAACCAAAGCAAACTTTTCTCCCCTTCCTTATTCTTGAGTTAACATCTACTTCCCCCATTTTAAAAATCTCAGTAAGCTGGTACTCACTTTGGCAGCACAGATACTAAAAATCTCGGTAAGCTGCAAAGCTTTCTGGTGTCTGCAATGGAAGAACTGGTTGAGGAGGAGAGGACAAACCTTGAAAGACCCATAAAGATGACTCATTACAGAAGTGCCAACCACTGGGTAGGTAGTGAGACTATTGCTGGGCGCCACCTGCTCCCAGAGTCTCAGCCTCATCACCCCACCCAGGCAACGAGGCCAAATAAAGCCGTCTTCTTGATGAATCTATTTGCAGACAAGAGAGAGATGAGGAAGTAGGCAAGTGGTGGAGAGATTATTCTCATGAGAGGAATATCACCTATCTTTTCTCAAAAAGAGAACATATGTTTCTTTCCTTCAAACACCATTATATGTATGAGGGATAGTCCTCCAAGTCCAGACACAGAGGCAGCATAGTGGAGCAGACAGAATCTGGTCTCCATAGTTTGGAGGGTCTGAGTGGGAACAAAGGCTCCTGATGTATTGGCTACCAGTCTCTGGCAAGTGACATAATCTTTCTAAGCCACAGCTTCCTCAAGTGTGAAATGGAGGAAAGCAATGCTCATTTTGAAGCTCTATCATGAAAGTCAGAAAATAATGCATAGGGTCGGCAAAGCAGGTCATTATCCAAGTGAGCTGCTCTGTGATGTGTGCGACCCAGGTTTAAGACTGGTCAACACTATACGAAAGGATGTTTCAGCGCTGTGATCTCTGTCTCTGTCTTTCTTTCTCTGTGTGTCTATCTCTATCGCTCTTTCTGACTCTATTTGAAGAAGTCATCCAGAAATGGAGAAGCCTCATAGATTACCAAAAACAAACAAATAAATAAGAAAAATAGTTCATTTTCTTTCCACTCCCACAATTTGGTGTAAAAAGCCATAAGAAGATAAGCATGCATGCCTCTGAGTATGAGTGATTAAGGAAGAACAGGAAGTTGAAACCCAAACAGGACCAGAAGGGCCTTCATTTGTAAGGGCTGCTGGGCATGGAGACTCAGAAACACATAGTGTGAGGAGGGTTTCCATCCCAAGGCAGCCAGGCATAAAACAGTCCTAGGAGGAAAAAGACAAGAACCTGGAGACATACACCATGAGGTGTCAGAGCCCAGGCAAGGTGACATGTAGCCTCTGTGGAGTACTGACCTGGCAGTAAGAGTCAGCGCAGGCTGCTAGTGCCACACCCAGGTCCCCTTTACTAGCCCCAGCATCCATTTTGCAGCTTCAAGGTGTGTCAGGGCCATCATGCCCAGAGACATTCATATTACTCACTCTGTCTCCCCAGCCCACCCTCCAATTTGGATTTGTGGTGGCCACCGGCAGAATATGGCCCTGTCACCTGCCTTCAAGTGGGAACACTTCGCAGTGGGATCTTGCTAGAACACTTTGTGCTCTGGATCAGGTCAAGAATGCATATGAATCCTTCATCCTTAGTTGACATCTTTTTTGTCATTCTTCCCTCACTCCCTTATATGTTTCTCTTAAATAGCACACTTTTGAAAAGAACATGCTCTTTGACCCCATCTTGGGTTCAGTCTCCTAAGGAATCTCAAATAAACGGTAGCTACTGTTGTTAGAATCAGTGACAAGAGCATCCAATGTAATACCAACGCATGGTAAATTGCCCTTATTTTATGGCTATGTTGAATTTAATGTCTTCTAATGTCTTTATTTCTGTTGAACTATATATATGTTTACATGAGAAATTTATTTCCTTATTCAAAACAACAAAGGATCTCTGAAATGAGCCTATTTTAGGATTCCACCTGTAGAATTCTCCGCAAATAATAATCACTGATGTGTCTATTACAAGGATTAAATAATAAACATTGTGAATAGTGCTGTTCCTTATTACTATTATTATTAGACTTCTGTCCTAATTAAATGTGTCCCATTCACATCTAGGACCTCTTCACATCAAATCTAGGATTTCCCTTTCCAGGTCTGCTGCCAGAAACAGATTAGATCAGACTTGGGGATTCTAATTTTCTGCCACTATAGCATTAGTGAGGATAATCAGTGTTTCCATCTTCTATTGTTTCAATGACTGGAGGATGTTACTCCATTTAACATCCTGCAATACACTGGGTTTCACAACCCAACACAAATATAAAATGTCCCACTGCATATTCATGTCAGTAAAACAATAGGATATAAGTAAGCCAAGCCTCTATTCCAAGTTACAAACAAATGCTAAGTATGTTTGCACTAAATTTACCTGGAAGACAACCATGCAAATGTAGGGAAAATTTGAGGTGGGGTTGTGGTGCACCTGGTTGAGTGCACAAATTACAATATGCAAGGACTTGGGTTCAAGCCACTGGTCCCCATCTGCAAGGGAAAGCTTCATGAGTGGTGAAGCAGCCCTGCAGGTGTCCTTCCTTCTCTCTCTCTCTCTCTCTCTCTCTCTCTCTCTCTCTCTCTCTGTGTGTATATGTGTCTCTCCCACCATTCCTCTCAATGTCTTTCTATCCAATAAATAAAAAAAATATATTTTAAAAAGCAAATGTAGGGGAAGTTAAACTTTGTGGTGATCAAAGCTGCACCAAAAGTTCTCCATTTTAAAACTCACTTCACAGACAACAATGTTGCAAATGGAATTTAAGTTATCTAAGTAACAAGCCTGTTGCAGTCTGCCTGTGTAGGTGTTGTATTAACAGTGATACTCTCTGCAAGTGGAAACAGCTATTTCATTATGTCTTCTAGAGTAGTTGAGTCTGACCTCTTATTTACATACAAGCTATCTGATATGTTCATTTCATTTATCCTTTATATAATAGGTAGAACATTTTTACTTCTAAAAATGAGGAAGTGTGTGGATCCTATGTCTGGCATTATTCATTAAGGGGCTAGTAGGTGGCTTATCCAGTAAAGCATACATGTTACAAATGTGCAAAGACCTGGATTTCAGCCCAGGTAACCACATGGAAGCTGGGGGGGGGGGGTGTCACAAGCTGTGGAATGCGGCTATGTTGTCTATCCTTCTTTTCCTCTCTGTTATCCTCTATCTAGAAGAAAGGGGTGGGGAGGTGGCCTCCAGGAGCAGTGGAGCTAAGGAGGCACCAAGAAAAAAGACAGAAAGGCAGTGAAAGAGACCCCAGCACCCAACTTTCCTTCACTGCAGTGGGAGCTAGGTTTGAACCTGGATCATATACAGGGTAAAATAATACACTATCCAAGTGAGCTACTTCACAATCTCAGAAAGAAATATTTATTATACAGAAAGACAATAAAGTATCTACTGGATCAGAGAATGCTTTTCTTAGAGGATAAGGATATAAATATTTGCTTGTTAAGACTCCATTCAATTCTTCCACATAACAAATGTTTGTAACATATCTTCTGAGTATAAATTACCACAGAGGAAGCAAAGAAAACCTCAGCTCTACAGGAGCTTTTTGTCTTCAGCAAAGTCCTCAGTTAGTGAGAAAAATCAGATATTGGGACCAGGAGGTAGTAGAGTGGGTTAAGCACACATGGCACAAAGCACAGGGACCGGCTTAAGGATCCCAGTTTGATCCCCAAGGTCCCCACCTGCAGGGGGTCACTTCACAGGCAGTGAAGCAGGTCCGCAGGTGCCTATCTTTCTCTCTCCTCCCGTCTTCCCCTCCTCTCTCCATTTCTCTCTGTCCTATCCAACAACAACAGCAATGACAATAACAATAATAATAACAATGAGAGACAACAAGGGCAACAAAAGGGAAAAATTAGCCTCTAGGAGCAGTGTATTCATGGTGCAGGCACCAAGCCCCAGCAGTAACACTGGAGACAAAAAAAAATCAGGTATTTAGCAAAAAGAATGAAAATTTTAGACAAGTAATTAGAATGCCAAGGAGAGTATGACAAAAGCTTGCAAGAGGAATACAAACAACATGCTTTGAAAATGCTAAGAGAATGATGACTTCTGACCTAGTCAAAGAAGGCTTTTAAGAGCCCTGAAACTTGAATCTTGTTTAGTGGCTGTGGATTTGTGGGTCAAGGCATATTAGGTCAATAGCTGCTCAGGGCTCAGTGATCTCTGCAACTGTATTGCTCTCCATAACTACATAAGCTGATGAGCCTGGCATGCTTCTCATACTTTCAGAAAGCAAACAGCTAAGCACCTTGACAGTTAGCCCAACCAATGCATGTCATAATAAACAATTATTGATCAGGGAGACATCTTTATGGTGTTTTGGGAGTAACTGAATTATATGCACTGATGTGTTTGAATTTTAATTGTTTACCAGTTCACTGGGAGTAAAATATAGAGTAATAAAACAGATGATACCCCATTCCTTGATACCCCAGCTCTCCTTGAGCATGACCTTCCTGCAGAATTACCTTAATCATCCAGGATGAAATACAAAGTCTAAGGACTTTTATGATGTTGCTCACAACACTCATGAAATGTTTCACTGTCACTGTGGATAATGTACCAAGAATAAATAGTATATAAACAAGTTTAATTACTTAAGAGTTTAACTCTTCACCAGGACATCAAACACATTCTTAAAGTTAATCACTCTTTAGTTCATTTAAAGATCATGACAAAGGCAACTGTGCTCAGAATATTTAATTTCACCCAAAGGATTTCCAGAAAATACCAACCTATACAAGATCATTCAAGTACAGAGAAATAAAGTGAAACAAGCAAGCGCTCTCTCATTTATTAGAGCAATGGTTCTTCTCAAAAGACATGTAGGGGGGGAAAAAAAAAGACACAGTGTAAAGTATTCTGCTTTAGAACAAGGACACTATACTAAGTGCTACAGACATAAAATTCTCTCTATAGACAGAATACACTTCATTCAAAGTGTCCTCCTATTTTAGTAAAACATGCAAACATTTCAACCAGATAAATACATCTTTGCTGCATAGAGATTACATATTTTATGTTTTACTGTGGATAAATTTTCCATATTAAGTTAAAATGAAAATCTAAAACTTTCCTCTATCCTTCATGGAAGCACTATTTATCTGATTTAAAAGTCTCTATTATAGAACTTGAATGGCAAATGTCCTAAAGAAATCTATGAGTAGGAGGGAACACGAATGGCCATTACTTCACTCCTCTGCCCCTTAGTGGGATTCAAAGCCATTATCACAGATAGCAAGGGCATAAAAGATTATATATTAGAAATGTATTATCAGCAAGGAGATAATTATGGAATAAGAGAGCTAGGTCAATCACTGTTTGACTGCCTGGTTATGGGTGTTAGACATGCTCACAGCTGTGGCTTCATTAAGCATCACCCTTGAGAGCAAAGTACATGAGTACGCTGTACAGAAACATTAAAATATAAGGGGCAGAGATTATGGCTTTCTTCTTTCATGTACATTTTTAAAAGATTTTATTTATTTATGAGAAAGATAGGAGGAGAGAGAAAGAACCAGACACTACTCTGGCACATGTGCTGCTGGGATCAAACTCCAGACCTCATGCTTGACAGTCCAAAGCTTTACCACTGCACCACCTCCCAGACCACTCATGTACATTTTCTGAAGTCTTTTAGAAATCTTATTTCACTTGAAAGGAACATATTGGATAGTTTGAAGTGGATCATTCCTAAGGTATAAATCTCATGATTTTTTCAAATCTTATCTTTATTCCATGAATATGAATGCTATGGTGTGAAATCTACATTGGCTCATTAAACTCAAAGAAACCTTGAACAACACTGCCTCTTTCTTTTGCATACAATATTTTACTAACTGGTCTAGTTAAATTACTTGACAATTCAGAAAAGACAATGAAACCATATTCTGCCATTTAAGTTAATAAACCAAAATTGTAGCTAGTATTTATTGAATTAATGTCCTATGTCAACAAGTCTTTGAAGCACTTTGCAGATGTTCTTTTCCTTATAAAGTATGTTTTAATACTAAAATATTTATTTTTCTGGTAAATAAATTGAGGCACACACACAAAAAAAGTTATTTGCTTTAAATCATATGACTAATAAGTAATAGAGCCAGGAATTCAATCCATTTACTCCAGTTCTAGAGAAAGCACCATTCTTGGGGGTCAGGTGGTGGTGTACCTGGTTAAGCACACATGTTGCAATGTGCAAGGGCCCAGGTTTGATCACCTGGTTCCCACCTGCAGGGGGAAAGCTTTGTCAGTGGTGAAGCAGTGCTGCAGGTGTCTCTTTGCCTCTTTGCCTTTCTAATGTTCCCTTCCCTCTCAATTTCTGGCTGTCTCTATCCAATAAATAAAGATAATAAGAAAAATTTTAAAAATGAGAAATCACCATTCTTTAAAACAACAGAATATCTCTGAAATAAGACATATTTACACTTTATGAATAATTATTTAATGCCAGGTACTACCTTGGTTTTGTTTATTTATTTGTTTATTTTTTGGAGCTGGGGCCTCACATGTGCATAATTTTACTGCTCCTGGACAGTTTATTCAACTCAGATAAGAATGAGAGAGAGGAGCTTCCTTCAGTGTCATATCCACTTTGTATGTGGTGCTAGGAACTCAAACCTGGGTGATGTTTAGGCTATTCCTAGTGAGGTGAACTATCTCTCTGGCCCTATCCTAGACTTCTAGTCATCAAATTTAAGATACAAACATTATTCACTCTTTTGAGGTTCCAGATCTCACAGGTTCCACCTGGTTTTGCTTATGTGAACCACAACCAGAACCACCTTCCTGCTCTTTCTCTTTCTGACATCACTTTACAATGCATACAATACAACTGAGGGTGACTTGGGAAATGGTGCAATGAATAAAGCATTAGATTCTCAGGCATGAAGTTCAATCCCCAGTATCCTCTATTCCAAAGTGATGCTATGATTCTCTCTTCCTTCCTCTCCTGAATTAATGAAGAAATAAATAAAGAAAGAAATACAACTGAAGATTAAGAGATAAGAGGGGTACATTTCCACACAATTCCCACCCCTAGAACTCTGATCCCTTCCCTTGATAGCTTTCCCTTTATCCCTCTGGAGTATAGACCCAGGATCATCGTGGGGTACAGAAGGTGGAAGGTCTGACTTCTGTAACTGCTTCTCTGATGAACATGAGTGCTGGCAGTAAAGTTTTATAGATCCACACAGAGACAGAATTATTCCTGGGAGTATGGACTAAGAAGCATAAAATTTATGCCGGAGGATCAGACACAGATTACTGAAGTAACAAGATATTGAGGGAGTAAAAGGTGCTTTTACTGATGAAGTGCTAGCAAAAACCTGCCAGAAATAATGAGTTCTAAATTGCATACTTCTATCTCTTCATGAGCTAATTTCCAAGAAAGAAACTGGATGATTACACAAATGTGCAGACAACTGGGTCAGCAGCATTCTCCAGACGCAGAATGCTGCCAAACATCAAGTGAAAACTAATATTGTTGCATTTTATTACAGAAAATAAAAATCTTGAATAGAATAAATATAGTAGTAGTCACTGTTCTTATGGAATACATGAACCAAGTAGAGAGACACACTGGAACAGAAGCAGCAACCAAGAAATTTGTGTACAAAATTAGAAACATAAGGAAATTACAGATAAAGGTTTGATGTCAATAGTAATTCTGAATGTCAAGAAAGAATAACTTGGGGCTGGGTGGTGGTACACCTAGTTGAATGCACATGTTACAGTGTGCAAGGATCCAGGTTCAAGCCCCCAGTCTCCAGAAATCTTCATGAGTTCATGAGTGGTGAAGCAGGGCTGCAGGTATCTTTCTGTACTTGTCTTTCACTATGACCCCCTTTCTCTTGATTTCTGGCTGTCTCTATCCAGTAAATAAATATAGTAATAAAGAAAGTTTTAAAAAAAGGAGGAAGGGGGCTGGGTGGTAGTGTAGTGGGATAAGTGCACATGGAGCAAAGCTCAAGGACCAGAGGAAGGATCCTGGTTGGAGCCCCAGCTCCCCATCTGCAGAGGGGTCGCTTCACAAGTGGTGAAGCAGGTCTGCAGGTGTCTATCTTTCCCTCCCCCCCTCTGTCTTCCCCCTCTCTCTTGATTTCTCTCTGTTCTATCCAACAACAACAACTGCTGTAACAATAATAACAACAACACAGGCTTGTTAACAAGGGCAACAAAAATGGGAAAAATGGCCTCTAGGAGCAGTGGATTCATAGTGCAGGCACCGAGCCCCAGCGATAACTCTGGCGGGAAGAAAGAAGAAGGAAAGAAGGAAAGAAATAAGGAAAGAAAGAAAGGGAGGGAGGGAGGGAGGGAGGGAGGGAGAGGGAGAGAGAGAGAGAAAGAGAAAAGGAGAAAGGAAGAAAAAAAGAAAGATTTGAAAATATAAAGACTATACTGAGGAAGAAATTTGCAATATGTGATAGACAAAGAGGAAAATAAACAAATAAAAGCAGTCCTGTACATAAACATGCCCAGATAAATAGATCAAAAGAGATGTACAAATTTTATGGATAAGAATAATGAGAAGTAGTCTGGGAGATGGCACAGTAGGTAAAGCACTGACTGGACTCCAAAGCATGAGGTCCTGAGTTCAAGCCCTAGTATCATATGTACCAGACTGATGTCTGGTTTTTTTTTCTTTCTTTCTTCTATCTTTCTCATTAATAAATACAATTTTAAAAAAGAACAATGTGAAAATAAATAAAAATTGAAAACAAATTTATGAAAAAATAGATCTAATATAATAATCAAAGAAAGTGCAAATAAGACATTCTACAAATACAACTGCAAATTTATTATAAAAGTCAATATTCTTCACTATTCATCTATGTATTATTAATATTTCTGACATATTTGATTGTGTACACCCTTAGACAGAAATTCCTCTTAGAGAAATTAATTTAAAAGAGGAAAAAAACATATACATGCATCATCATAACAATGTTATGTAGCTGAATTTGAGTGTAACTGCAAAACGGAAATCACCTAAATATTGAAATTTGCTAATTGAATTTTGGTATAAATATAAAATGCAACCATTAAAATTTGTGTTGAGAGAGAAATTTAATGGCAAAGGGAAATAACTGCCATTTACTGTAAGTATTTAAAAAGTATATTTCTGAAGGTGCCAGGTGGTAGCACACCGCACTTAGTACTAAGAGCAAAGACCCATGCAAGGATCCAGTTCAAGCCCCCGCTTCCCACCTGCAAGGGAATGCTTCACAAGCCATGAAGCAGGTCTGCAGGTGTCTCTCTCTCCCTCTCACCCTTCTCTCTCAACCCTACCCTCCCCTCACTCAATTTCTCTCTGCCCTATCCAATAAAATGGAAAAAAAATGACCACCAAGAGCAGTAGGTTTGTCGTGCTGGCATTGCAAAAAAAAATGAAAAGTATATGTCAAAAGAGTGCTATAGTATAATCCATTTTTATACAACTATGTATTTAAAGAAACATGATACATGATGTAATAGAAGCTATCTGTAATAGTGAAATAGGGAATTTTTATTTTCTCTTTGACTCTATAGTCTCTAAAATTTATACAAAGAGTTTTCTAAAGAGAATACCTTTTTCCTTTAAGTTTTTACAAAGAAAAGAAGGGGGGAGGTCTATTCCATTGAAAATTGAGACGAACGATGAAAAAGTATACTCCCAGAGGGATAAAGAATAGGAAAGCTTTCAAGGGAGGAATAGGGTGGGGAGTTCTGGTGGTGGGAATTGTGTGGAATTGCACCCCTCTTATCCTATGGTCTTGTCTATATATCCATTTTATAAATAAAAAAATAAAAAGAAAAGAAAAAGTAGTGCTCCAATTAGAAAATACAAACCAAATGTAATAAAATGGAACTTTCTATACAGTATTCCATCGTGGATTCTTTTTGAACCTTAGCATCCAGAAAGGATCTCTAACTACAACATTTAAAAGCCTGAGAATAACTTGTTCTGAAATCCATGATTTATTGCCAGCGAAACCCAATCTTATTTGACTGCTTGGTAAACTTCATTTTCCACTTACACTAAAATTGATGATGTATTAGCATCTACTTTTCTTTTAGTTACTTTTTTACAAGCAATCCTTTCTCTTTCTCAGCTACTAAAACCTAGTCTGCATACTGACATTAGTCCAAAAATATCAACACAAACCCTGTGGCACACTTGAGGAGCTGGATAGTACTCAATCCCCAAAGTCTTTCATCATTTATCTGCTAGAGTTATAATTCTTACTGGAGTAAAGAGGAGATGAGGAAATTGGAATTTTCAACTATGTCTTTTTTTAAAATTTTTTTAAAAAATTTTTTATTTATTCCCTTTTGTTGCCCTTGTTGTTTTATTGTTGTAGTTATTATTGTTGTTGTATAGGACAGAGAGAAATGGAGAGAGGAGGGGAAGACAGAGAGGAGGAGAGAAAGATAAACACCTGCAGACCTGCTTCACCGCCTGTGAAGCAACTCCCCTGCAGGTGGGGAGCCGGGGTTCAAACCAGGATCCTTATGCCGGTCCTTGTGCTTTGCGCCACCTGCGCTTAACCCGCTGCGCTACAGCCCGATTCCCTCAACTGTGTCTTAACAAAGGTTCACTAGTGGCATATACTGCCAATCTATAGACCCAACCCCGAGCATACCAGCTCTCTCTCTCTCTCTCACACACATACACACACACACACACTCTCTCTCTCTCTCTCTCTCTCTCTCACTGTAAATGTTTCTCAGGAAGAGAGGGAGAGAAGGCTCTCCAAGGTAGTGGTACGGAGACTAAAAGCTTATAACAATGTCACAGAATGTTTGATTCACCCAAGAGAGAAGAAGAACCTTAGGGAGCTTAGTAATTTATTTCTTGGTCACAAATTTAAATGTTATCTTTCAATATGAAGTCTAGTTTCAAATCAATTGTTTTTCTCCAAGGAATTCACTAAATGAAAGCAAGCAAGAAAAGAAAGGCTCTTTTTTTTTTTTTAACTTTTCTATTTATTTTTATTTGCTAGGACAGAAAAGGGAGAAAGACATTTGCAGCACTGCTTCACCTTACCTTGCAAATAGGGACCAAGGGCTTGAACCCGGGTCCTTGCACATGGTAACATGAGCACTCAACTGTGTATGCCACCACCTGGTCCAGCTATTTAAGTACAAAATGTATCTTTCTCCTCTGGTAGTTGAATAGGAAAATAAACTTACAAAGTCATATAGTGGTATATTACTTGGGGGACAAAAGGAAGAGAGGGACCAAGTGGCAATTTATCCAGTATTAATCTGGAGCACACACATTACCACCTGCATTTGGTAGCTCCACAAGCAGTGAAGAAGTACTACAGGTTATCTCTCCTTCACTCTGTCGCTCTCCCCTCACACCTTCCCCTCTCTTTCCATCTTTTATTATCTATTTAAAAAATGGCCACATGAAATGGTAAAGTTGTGTAGGCACAAAGCCCCAGCAATAACTCTGGTGACCAAAAAAAAAAAAAAAGGAAAGCAAAATATACAACCAGTGATGAGATGGAGGAGGAACAAAGAAGAATTATGATGACAGTAAAAGTAGGAGGGAGAGAGAGAGAGAGAGAGAGAGAGAGAGAGAGAGAGTGTGTGTTGGAGCTGGGTAGAGCATAGGGATTTTTTTTTTTTTTTTTGGTCCCCAGGTTGAGTTGGTACACAATGAAGGGAGGGAAGGGAAAAAGCAAAAGCCAAGGTCTACACCTTGGTAGAAGTGAGCCGGTTACCAGGTGATCTAGTGAGGAAGAGGAATGAGACCCAGAAGAAAGGAAAAAACCCTGAGTAGTTACGGGAAATAAGCCTCAGTAGAGAGTGGAGTCAGATTACTAATGCCCTTGAAAAGCAACCCAGAGGGCTGGGAAGGCAACATACTGATTCTACAAAAGCCTTTCCTGCCCAGGCTCTGAGGTCCCAGGTTCAACACCCAGCACTGCCATAAACGAGAGCTGAGCAGAACTCTTGTCTCTTTTCTGTATCTTTCTCTCAGTGTATCTCTCATTAAAATAAAAAATAAAATAAAATAGAAGAGAGGGAGGAAGGCGGGCAAGCAGGGGTAGTTGCTTTTTATTTTTTAACCTCCTGGGTTATCTCTGGGGCTCAGTGCCTGCACAACGAATCAGAAGCCATCCTTTGCCCTTTTGTTGCCCTTGTTGTTCATCATTGCCTGTCATTGTTGTTGAATAGGACAGAGAGAAATTGAAAAAAGAGGGGAAGACAGAGAGGAGAGAAAGATAGACATCTGCAGACCTGCTTCACCACTTGTGAAGCGACCCCCCTGCAAGTGTGGGGAGCGGGGGGGCTCAAACCAGAATCAGTTCCTTACGCTGGTCCTTCACTTTGTGCTATGTGTGCTTAACCTGTTGTACTACCGCCCAGCCCCTAGGTAGTTGCTATTTTATATATATATAGTCAGCAGTAGGGAACCTCAGAAGGTGTTTGAACCAGGGAGTGACTCAAGGCATAGTGAATCCTAATTATTCACTAATTTTATATATACAAATTGTTAAAATTTATCAGTAAGCTGAAAAATCAATATCCATAGTCATTCAGGACATATACAAACAAATCCCTCAAGAGGTTACTAACTGCGAAAAGTCTTGGGTAGCTGGAAGCTATGGGAGGGCTCTCAGTGCTTTCAACTCGACTTTTATGCAAAGCATAACTGTTGTTTAAAAGTCTATTAAACCTGGGACCAGGTGGTGGCGCATCTGGTTAAGTGCACACATTACAGTGAGCAAGGACCCAGGTTCAAGTCCCTGGTCCCCACCTGCAGGAAGAAAGCTTCATGAGTGGTGAAGCAGGGCTGCAGGTGCCTCTCCATCTCAATCTCCCCCTTCCCACTCAACTTCTTTGTCTCTATCCAATAATAAAAGTAAATAAATACAAATATCTAAAAGTGAGTAAATAGATAAAAGCCTCCCCAGATCCCTGCCCTACTAGAAAAAGAGAGACAGAGGCTGGGAGTATGGATCGACCTGCCAATGTCCATGTTCATCAGGGAAGCAAGTACAGAAGCCAGACTTTCCACCTTCTACACCCCATAATGATCCTGGGTCCATACTCCCAGTGAGTTAAAGAATATGAAAGCTATCAAGGGAAGGGATTAGATATGGAGCTCTGGGGGTGGGCATTGTGTGGAAATGTATCCCTCTTATCCTATAGTCTTGTCAATATTTCCATTTTATAAATAAAAAATTTTAAAAATGAAAAAAGTCTATTAAACCCCATAAAGAATTTTGGTCCATACTCCCAGAGGGATAAAGAATAGGGAAGTTTCCAATGGAGGGACTGGAACAGGGAACTCTGGTGGTGGGAACTGTTTGGAATTGTACCAATGTTATCTAACAATCTTGTTAATCATTATTAAATTACTGATAAAAAATTTTAAGTCTGTTAATTAGAAATTTCTGTGTGTGTGTGTGTGTGTGTGTGTGTAGATAGACAAAATGGAACTTACTTCTGATTCACAATCAGCCATTCGCGAATATAGGTCTGAACACAGTCTCTGACGTGAGGGTCCAGTTCAACCCTAATGAAGCAAAAAATGAAACAAAGACATGTTAGTGGGTGAAAATAACAGGATAATTTTGAGGAATTATACAATACAGCAGCATGACTTCAAACCCAAGTCCAATGAGCATGCAAAGAGTATTCTTACTCAAGTGTCTACTCCTGCACTAACAACACCTTGACTTTGATGAGACAGACATGTCATATTTTCTGCCTTGTGGCTTTTCTTTATTACAGAGAATTATGTTAAATGACACCTATCCCTGAAGACATTCCACTAAAAGACAGGTACAAAACAAGAAAAATCAGTACAAATACTAATTTCTCACAGGGGAGATTTAGGCAGATTTTTTTTTCTCAAGTATAGCCTTGTTAGGACATGTGCATGCCTTATTTTTTGAAATCCAAGAAGCACAGTTGTCTCATACTTTGAAGGGTTGGCAGGCACTGTTTTCTGCCATTGCTGCATAGAAGTGTGTCAAGAGGTTTCTGCTGCTCCACCGCCTGCTCGCCTTCTCCCCGGGGCCGGCCATGATGCTTCCCTGAACCAGAACACATGTAGCTGGATGCTGGTAACTAGCTTAAAGACTCCTAGCTCTCGGCCATCATAAGTAGCTGCTCACTGCCCCTTTGCCTATTCTGCTGCCACAGTTTTTATATACCTAAATAAAGTGTGATGTGATAAACCTCCCATTTGTTAAACATCTCCCACCCAAAAAAGTGTGTCAAGAGAGACACTTTTCACATGTTTCAGGGTCTTTTAAGTCATGAATAATAAAAATTATTTTACAAACAAGTGCTTCAGAGTCTTGAAATCAGAAAAAGCAATTTGGCGAATCTGATGATTTGACAAATCAAAAATAATTTCCCACAGAAGCAATAGCTTTTATTGTTTATACAAATGAGATGACACTAGAAGTAAATAGGCCTTAACTGTTTTCATCTTCTTGTATATAGAAATGGGAGAGCTCACATGAACTAGGGCAAAATATATACCTGAAAGCAGAAGTACACTAGAGTTTGCAGTGAGTACCCCCCTAACACTTCCACTCCACTATTCCAACATTTGGGTCCATGACTGTTCAACAATTTGTTTGGCTTTGTATATTAACTCTCTTTTCAGCCACCAGGATTGCAGGCCAGGCTTCCCTAGACTGAAGACCCTACGAATGTGTCCTGGAGCTCCGCTTCCCCCAGAGCCCCACCCTACTAGGGAAAGAGAGAGGCAGACTGGGAGTATGGATCGACCAGTCAATGCTCATGTTCAGCGGGGAAGCAATTACAGAAGCCAGACCTTCCACCTTCTGCAATCCACAATGACCCTCCTGGGTCCATGCTCCCAGAGGGATAGAGAATGGGAAAGCTATCAGGGGAGGGGATGGGATATGGAGATTGGGTGGTGAGAATTGTGTGGAGTTGTACCCCTCCTATCCTACGGTTTTGTTAATGTCTCCTTTCTTAAATAAAAAAAAAATGGGAGAGCTAGGGAGTCGGGTGGTAGCTCAGCGGGTTAAGCACACATGGCACAAAGCGTAAGGACCGGCATAAGGATCCTGGTTCGAGCCCCCAGCTCCCCACCTGCAGGGGAGTCGCTTCACAGGAAGTGAAGCAGGTCTGCAGGTGTCTATCTTTCTCTTCTCCTCCCTGTCTTCCCCTCCTCTCTCCATTTCTCTCTGTCCTATCCAACAATGATGACATCAATAACAATAACAACAACAAAAAGATGACAAGGGCAACAAAAGGGAAAATAAATAAAAATTTAAAAAAAAAGAAATGGGAGAGCTGGGGGGGCAGGTGATGGCGCACCAACTTGAACACACGTTACAATGTGCAAGGACCCAGGTTCAAGCCCCCAGACCCTACTTGCAAGGGGAAAGCTTCACAAGTGGTGAAGCAGAGATGTAGGTGTCTCCCTGTTGCTGTTCCTCTCTATCTCTCCCTTTCTCTCAATTTTGGCTGTCTCTACCCAATCAATAAATAAAGATTAATAATAATAATAATAATAATAAAGCAGTCCAGGGAGGACAGAAACAACCGGTGGCACAGCTATATATAAATAATGTCAAAGGACATAAAATACGGTGAAAGTGTGTATGATACAGCAAATCCTGACAAAGGGATATTTCAAAGTTAACCCAATTGCCAAACAATGTGGTTATAGCAATAACTAGCTATTGTCTTCTTAAACCCTAAGACAGCAGGAACCTCCCACTTCCACTGTAGAGCCTATATTTCCCCCAGTCCTGGAAGCTCTAGGGTGGGGCTCACTTTCCTGCATGCTTCTCTCAAGTCATACGAAATGATACTGCATCTGCTGATCCCAGCCTAATCAATGCAACGAGTACCACCTCAGCATGCTGCATTTCAGATTGTGTCCAGAGACGTCAGGCTTGGAATGTCAACCCTTCACCCTCATTACTTGGGTGAGACCTTTCGTTTCATGGTATTCTCTAATTCCATTCCAGGAGGTTCACGTCCTAACAAAGTCCCAAAACCTAGATATAGAACAGGTCCCATGAGATAGAGCATATGTTCACATGTATCCATAAATTAGGGCAAAATATATACCTGAAAGCAAAAATACACAATAGTCTGTAGTGAGTCAGTATCAAGTTCATAATGAAATAGTGTCTACTTAGACTTAGATACCCTCCTCACCTACTTCTACTGCAGTTCTCTCACTCACTCCAAAGCTAACCTTAGCAAAGCAAGGACTGCAAAAGCTGAATAAAGGCAAGAGACTGGCATACTTTAATGATGACTCTTTAGTCACTATCAGGCCATTCCATCAGGTGGGGCCCTAACTGGGGAGTCTTGAGATTCCCAAAAAGACTTGATGGGCCTAGACCTCAAATAAATCTCTCTCTCCATTGTTACCGGTCATTTCTATCAGGAAAAACAAAACAGACCCCTTTGTGAGCCCCCATAGGACCTTGCCCAAAACTTGGATCAACAATGGTAGAGAATGCTCCATCCTCCAAAGGGAGAATGGACAACATACTCTATGCTACACCTGAGGAAGATGGGTCAATATTGAGGCAGCATGGAATGTTCCTACTCATGACCACAGAATGTGAGCTCAGATCCAGAGGGATACAGAGGTCACATAGGCTCCTAAGCTAATTATGGGCCCCATATCACATCAAATTGAGAGGGTTTACAGTCAACAATATTTATACCCCTTTCCCATATTAGGGAGCTACTCTCTTTCTGGTCTTTTTTCAAGCCATGACATCATCTCCCCAGACAATAACTTGGATACACCTGTATCAGAATTCAGGCTCAGGGGCAAAAAGAAAAAGGAAAAACAAAAAACAAAAAACAAAACAAACTAGTATAGGTCCTTTGGAATTTAACTAAAATATGCCTACTAGTTACCTACAAAATGGAGGACCCCCCAACTCTTCATCTGCAATATTCCAGCCCTTAGGTCCATGATTGGTCAGCAATTTGTTTGGCTTTGTATGTTAACCCTCTTGTCAACCACCAGGTTCCAGATGCTAGCATGATGCTAACCAGACTTCCCTGAACAGACAACCCCACCAATGTGTCCTGGAGCTCTGCTTCCCCAGAGTCCTTCCCCACTAGGGAAAGAGACAGGCTGGGAGTATGGATCGACCTGTCAACACCCATGTTCAGTGGGGAAGCAATTACAGAAGCCAGACCTTCCACCTTCTGTATCCCTCAATGACTTTGGGTCCATACTCCCAGAGGGTTAAAGAATGGGAAAACTATCAGGGGAGGGGATGGGATACAGAGTTCTGGTGGTGGGAATTGTGCGAAGTTGTACCCCTCTTATCCTATGGTTTTGTCAATGTTTCCTTTTTATAAATAAAAAATCAAAAAAAAGTGTCTCCTTAAGACAGATCTAAGGAAGATTAAATAAATTAGCTTATACAGTGCTTAGAAGAGTGTCTTGTGATAAATCATACTACTGTGTTCTAGGCACTGATTCACCCACATTATATGTATTAATTCAATTTATTTCACTTATCCTCATAGGGGTGAGACCAGTGTTATTCTCTGTTTACAGAAGAATAAGATAAGAATGTTGCTCAAAGTTTCCCAGAAAATGATCTGGGCAAAAAGTCAAACCAGGCAGTTTACCTGTGGAATTCAGGCATATACCTACCACACCATCACAGCTCAGCATAAACTTATGCGCTAGGCATAAGGGGTTCAACTGGAATCTGTTGTTTATTTTGAATATGATAGTGGCACCTTCCTGAACAGAAGTCATCCTGGCAACAACTAAAATAGTAGAAGTTGTCCCAAACTTATCAGACAGGTAATGTACTAGCTACAAATCTGATGACAAGACAATATTATAACTGAGACAACTACCTCTTCCTTTTTTATTTTAGTGTTATCTTTTTTATTTATTTAAGAAAGGAGACATTAACAAAACCATAAGATAAGAGGGTTACAGTTGCACAAAATTCCCACCACCTGGATCTCCATATCCCATCCCCTCCCCTGATAGCTTTCCCATTCTCTATCCCTCTTGGAGTATGGACCCAGGGTCGTTGTAGGTACAACTACCTCTTCTATCAAAATTCAAAGTACTAAAATCCTCCTGCTTTTACATTTATTGCACTTCAACACTTCCCCTAAGAAGCTGACCTCACTTAAGGACAATAAAATCTTACACAAAGAAATAAAATCAAATGATTCTCACCAAAGGTAAAATAAATGAATTTTACATATGCTAAAGTCACACCTGGAAGAAAAAAATAATGGACTGATGGTAAGGATAATATTTCTAAAGCATCACAACCCTTTTTGCTCCCTGGGAAATGAATGTTTTCAATGTGTCAGAATTAAGAATATGATCAGTTTTCCCATTTGAGTGAGAATTATCTAAACAAGAGAGCCAAGGGTTATAATTATACCATATCACTGTCATTTAATCTTCTTGAAAATGTGATAAAATGAAATCCAAAGTAGGACTCGCAGAGTAATGAAAACAGGATTTGTGCTTCCTGGCCTCCTTTCCTAGATTTTTTTTTAATGGAAGATGGGAAGGTTTAAAATGTCTGGTGCTGTGGGGTGGGGTGGGGGAGGAGGGAGTTGGGCAGCAGCACACCTGGTTGAGAGCACATTACAGTCTGCAAGGAACTGGGTTCGAGCCCCTGGTCCCCACCAGCAGAGGGAAAGCTTTGAGAGTGGTGAAGCAGTTTTGAAGATGTCTCTCTATCTCTCTATCATACTCTTCCTTCTTGATTCCTGGATGTCTCTATCCAATACTTCATTCCTGACTGTTTCTATCCAGTAAATAAATAAAGATAATTTTTTAAATTTTAAAATGTTTTTTGGGGGGAGCAATGTTAGAGAAAGATGACCAGAGGGCTCTGAACTCCAATCCTACCAAGGTCCCAAGACCCAGAGAGAGATGAGAAAAAAAGGAAAGACTCTCAGAAGTAGCAATAGGAGTGTGACTTAGAAAAGTATAGAAGGCAGAACCACAGAAAAAAATAGGAAAAAACATATATATATATATATATATATATATATATATATATATATATATATATATGACAATACATATCTGTGACCTTGGGAGAACTACTGCAGTTTCCAATGGAGGGAGCGGTAACACAGAACTCTGTGTAAATCAGTATTATAAACCAATATTAAATAACTAATAAAGAAGGCTTAGGAGCAGCACAAACCTTAATTTCAGTTTGAAAATGAATAAAAATATTAGTTTATTAGTCTTTTCTAAACCTTCAAAATATGTTGCATCTTATACTATGGAAGTAACAGGGGTTTCATTTATCAATGGATAAAATTCCATTGTTTGGTACCAAGAGCTAATTCCCACCCCTACAAACATAGACTTATTCACTCACTCAAGGGGCTCAAGTTCTATAAAGCTATTCATATATACACACTATAGAGCTACCTCATTTTTCCCTGTATTTTTTTTTTTACAAAACTTTATTCAAAGGGGGGGGGGGACATTGTCTCACTCATCTATTTATGCCAGTATGCAACACACAGCAGATGCTCAATAAAAGTGAGTTGAAGGGCTGAGGAAATAGCATGATGATGATGCAAAATGACTTTCATACCTGAGGCTCCAAAGTTCCAGGTTCAATCGCTAGCACCACCATTAGGCAGAGCTTAGCAGTGCTCTGGCAAAAAATAATAATAATAATACCCTTAGAATATACCTAAAATAGAACTACTAGCCTTTTCCAAAATGGAGACCCCAAATCTCATCTGCTAATATTTTTACCTTTAGGTTCCTAATCAATGAACAATTTGTTCTGCTTTATATCTAAAGGATTTTTCAACCACCAAGTTGCAGATGCTACCATGACGTCAACCTGACTTCATTCAACAGATGACCTTACCAATGTACCCTAGAACCTCACCTCTCCAGACCTCTGTCCCACTAGGGAAAGATAGAAACAATCTTGGAGTATGGCTCAACCTGCCAATGGCCATGTGCATCAGAAAAGCAATTTACAGAAGCCAAGCCTTCTACCTTCTGTACCCCATTATGATCCTATAGGTTCATGCACCCAGAAGGATAAAGAACAGGAAATCTTCCAATGGAGGGGATGAGACACAGAACTCTGGTGGTGGGAATTATGTACCCTTCTTGTCCTACAGTCTTGTTGATTATTATGAAATCCATAAAGCAATAATAATAATGAATTAAAATATAAATAAGTAAGCTGAAGTTATATTTGTGACTTGATCCAGTAAATACCATCTGAATGGAATCATTTCAATGATGATTATGGGGGGGTGGCACACTATTTGGTGCAAATAGTGTGAAGTGCAAGGTCCCCAACAAGGAAATGGGTTCAGGCCCCTGGCTCCCCACCTACAAGGGGATCGCTTCACAAGTGGTGAAGCAGGTCTGCAGGTGCCTTTCTTTCTCTTTCTCTTTCTCTTTCTCTTTCTCTTTCTCTTTCTCTTTCTCTTTCTCTTTCTCTTTCTCTTTCTCTCCCTCTCTGTCTCCCCCTTCTCCCTCAGTTTCTCTCTGTCCTATCCACCAACAATAACAACAACCAAAAAAATGGAAAAAATAGCTCCCAGGAGCAGTGGATTTGTAGTACCGGCACCAAGCCTCAGAGATAGCAGATGAGGCAAAAAAGAAAGAAAGACAGAAAGGAAGAGAGAGAGAAAAACAGAAAGGAAGAGAGAGAGAAAGACAGAAAGGGAGAGAGAGAAGAGAAAGAAAGAAAGAAAGAAAGAAAGAAAGAAAGAAAGAAAGAAAAGATGATAATAAAAAATCTGGATATTTTTTATAAAAGGAGAAACTGAGGCTTTCTGAAGTCACATAACTCACCTAAGATTGATGAACTGCCATCCAGTCAGTCTGACTCCAAAGTCTGTATTCTTCACCTATTCTTGAACATTCTATTTTATTCCACTACACCACTTTATCTGGTTTAGTTCCCTACAAGGCTTTTCAGAATGTCTGATCAAACCAATTTAAAAACTATCTATGTGTGCATAATAGTACCATATGGTTTTCCTGTGCAATTTCTTACCAGAGCACTTCTCAATTCTGACTTCCCAAGTTTTGGAATTGAACTTGGGACCTCTGGTCCCTCAGGTATGAAAGTCTTGTACTACTAGTAGTGATATCTCCCCGGCCCTGTCCTATGCATCTTAATGGATCAAAATAATTATTTTTGTACACGGGTAGAGAAAGGCACAACTTTGACCATCGTCAACTGCCTCACCAGCAGTCACAGCCCAAAAATAATTATTTTTTAAAAAGAAGTCCGGGGGGGACAGGAGTGGATGCACATGTTACAATGCACAAAAGCCCAGGTTCAAGCTCTCATCCCCACCTGCAGGGGGGAAGCTTCATGAGTGGTGAAGCACTGCTGCAAGTCTCTCTCTCTCCCTCTCTCTCTCTCTCTCTCTCTCTCTTTATCTATCTATCTATCTATCTATTTCTCTTTCTCTCCCTCCTCTCTTGATTGATCTATTTTTATACAATAAATAAGTGAGTAAAATATTTTTAAAATAATAAAAAAAAGTTGGGAGTTAGGCAGTAGTACAGCAGGTTAAGCACACATGGCGCAAAGTACAAGGACCAGTGTAAGGATCCCAGAGGAGCCCCTGGCTCCCCATCTTCAGGGGAGTTGCTACACAAGTGGTGAAGCAAGTCTGAAGGTGTCTTATCTTTCTCTCCCCCTGTCTTCCCCTCCTCTCTCCATTTCTCTGTCCTATCCAACAACAACAACATCAATAACAACAACAACAATAACTACAACAATAAAACAACAAGGGCAACAAAATGAAATAGATAAATAAATAAATAAAATTCTAGAATTAGGGCATGTCCCCTCCCCATACCAGTAACAGGTAAGCTTGTCACAATCCCATCTATATTGTTTTAAAAAGTGATTTACCCTTCTTCTGGTAGTGAGGGCTGCAAAGTCCGACATTCCTTGGGTGTGAAGACCACATCCAAGTCATCTTCACTGAAGTCTCCCAGCTCCTGAGTCAGCTCCACATCCAGTCTGTTGAGGTGTGTCATCAGAAGTCCTTCAAAGTCCACAGGCTCCACTGGGTCATAAAACTGAGGCTAGAGGGGAGGGGAAAAGACAAAAAATTCCCACACTGTTGTCAGACGCTTCTAGAGTAAGTAGTCAGTGCTTGCCTCATCCTTCCTCTGAACTCAGAAGTGTTGCACTCTGAACACACAGCAAACTGAATCTAGCTGCCCCTGGAGAAGCTGTCAAACACAGGAGCAGTGATACAGAAAGGAAGAGAGGAACTCAGCATGGAAAGTCAAGTCATAACAGGATGAGTAATTAAAATCACACCCCAAGGCAGAATTTTTTCTGGGCTTAATTGCATCTTGATGAGGAATCCTAAGGAGATCCAAAATGAAATCACATGGCTTTGCTGAACTTTTATGATTTTTCCTGCAAAAGCTCTCTCTGAGGCTGTGTTTGCTCAACAACGGCGAAGTAGCAATCGGAGGCAATTTTCCAGAAACTCTGGCAAACTCAACACTCCTCCCTGCCTGCCTGCCTGAGTATTTAAGTGCAGAGTTTCCTTTGGCCGGAGTTATCCTATCAGTTGCTTCTGAAAGGTACTTCGTGTATAATCACAGCCCACAGCAAAGCAGACTTGGTGGCTTAAACACTCCAAGGCAGTTATTTCCAATCACTGCTGGGGTGATGGGTGCTGAGAAGAAAGACACTTTTCTCTGTACTTAAGTGAGCAAACTGAGGGCAATCTGCTGGGCTTTCCTACCACTAAACATAATCGCTCTGAAAGGCCTGGGCCTTTTTGGCTTTTTAATTACATCCTTCCACAGTTGAAGAGGGGACAAAGAAAATGATCAAAATAGAAAGAAATTCAAAAACAGTTTTTAATTGGTAAATAAAATAGTGGCAATTAAACAAATACATTTCCCTGTCTGTGAAACCCAGAGACCTAGGGACTAGAGCCTTCAAGATGTAATACAGCCACCAAGACTGAGTTGATTTGTGTGAAACATACTAAGATTGGCAGCTCTAGGGTGCTCATTTCCAGTGAACTATGACTCAGGGCCATCAGTTGAGGAGGTCTCCCCAGTGGACCAGCAAAACAAATGCCACAGATTCTTGATTTGTGCTGCTTCAATATGGAGCAAGCACAGAGCTGAAGGAAACGCTTACAAACCAGTTGTTGTTGTTTTAATCACTGTAAGGCCATACTTCAAACCAGACATAGTGTTGCAAGCTGGAGAGGTGGAACAAGGACTTCTTGAGAGGAAAGGGAAATAAAATGAATGTAGACAGGGCAACCTTGTCTCCTCCCCACCCCAATGTCCCTGAAGGTGGAGGAAACACGAGTGACGTGTTGGGGCATGAGGTTGAAGCTGAGAATTGAGTAAACAGACTCTCTCCTGCTTGTGTGAGGTTCCTAAAGACAAGGGACTTGCATAACACCCTATACCAGGAAGGCTAGAGGAGAGAGAGGAGAAGCAAAAGAACATTCCTCACTTGGAGAGAACAATTTCCCCATAGTGTTCACATGATGTGACGGGAAACTTTCCTTGGTTCTGACCAGGGACCTGGAAGTCAGCTAAAAAGAGATGCACAGTAGACATACAGGGTGCTTCTCAAAATAAGGCAAGTGGTTTTATGCCTGAGGCTCTAAGGTCCCAAGTTCAGTCCCTGGCACCATCATAATTTATTAAATAATAAGTAAGTAATTAAATAAGTAAATAAAAGTGTTTTAGAAAACATGTAGGACCATCTAAAACAAGTGGGACCATCTGGAGCTAAAAGTCAGAGATGAGTCTCTACTCAGGAGTCAGGCAGGGAAAGAGTCTACAGAAGGACACTATGGGACTGCCAGAGGGAATAACAGGCATCATCTGTGCACAGAATAAATGTATCTTAATTCAGTACCCAGAAAATGAAGTCTCCATTAGGGTCTAAAATGATTTCCACCTGACACTATTACTATCAAGTGTAGATAGACAGACATATTGCTACCAGGGTTATTACTGGGGCTCCGTGCCTGCACAACAAATCTGACATTGCTAGCAGCTATTTTTTTACTTTTCTTTCTTTCTTTTTTTTTTTTTTTAAGTTGACAGAACAAAGAAAAAATTGAGAGTGGAGGGAGGGATAAAGGATAGGAGAGAGTGACACCTGAAGCACTGCTTTACTGCTCATGTGCTCATGAAGCTTCCCCACTGCAGGTGGGACTGGGAGCTTAAACTCTGGTCCTTGCACACAGTAACCTTTGTGCTCAATTGAGCACACCACTGCCCAGTTCACTACCATCACGTTTATGTCCATGTAACTAATACTTATTGAACACTAGCTATATGCCATGAAACAGAGATAGGTCATCAATGTGTATGTGTGTGTGTGTGTGTGTGTGTGTGTGTGTGTGTGTGTGTGCGTGCGCGCGTGCATGTGTGGTGTCTCCTTTAATTCCCACTAGAACTCTAAGTTTTACAGTCTTATCCTCATTTTACAGATGAGGATATTAAAACCTACAGATATAATTATTTGCCCTATTTATACAGCTAGCAGGAAGCCTACCTGGAATTCAACTCTAAGCAGACTCATCTACCTCACCACTATCTTTTTGTTTTCTCTTGTGGGTTTGTCAGAGAATATATATTAAAAGAAGTAATTAAAACACAAGGCAGTCTGATCTGTTTGGAAGAGTCAAAATCACCACCACCCACAAGTTCCATTCTGAGCATCTCATGACATTTACTGCTCAAAGTAACAGTGCTTAATTAACTCAAGTAATAGTAATTATGAACTTATTTTTGAAGATTAACCACTGCTCAAGAAGAGGGACAAGTAATAAAATCATATCAAATGGTTCGTAAGTAGAGTCTTTCATGAAGAAATAGCATTTCTGTGAAATCACCAAAGTGGGGGAAAAAATCATGACTCAACAATGTGTTACACTTGTCATGTCTCTGAAATTGAAGGCAACTAATGACAAAAAAAAAGCAAGCTGATAGCAGAGCCTATTTCCTACAGGGCAAATGGTCCAAGAATCAGAGAGAGGAGGATGGGTGACTCATTTGTTCAGCAATAGCTTCTTGAGCATCTACTGAATGCAAGTCATTGGCCTGGGTATTAGGATATGAAAAAGTATAGGTAGCTAGTCCCATGTATCTTCAATGGGTCTTTATCCAACCATAAGATGGTGAAGTTTTCCATCATCTTATGTATAAATGATACCTTTGAAGAGGGAAGCTACAAAAAAGAATATCATATCATGTTTCAGAACTAAATGTGTGACAATACGCCAAGTGTAATAAACAGACCTGATCATACAGTCACAAGTTATTGTGGGCTGAATACATTTTGGAACTGAAAAGACTATAAATTCCAGCACTATACACAAGCTGACATTTAAGAACTGTTTCTTGGGGGCCCAGCAGTAGCGCACCCAGTTACTATTAAGCTCAAGAACTCGGGTTCAAGCTCCCCACCTGCAGGGGGAGATGCTTCACAAGCAGTAAAGCAGGAGTGAAGGTATATGTCTTTCTTTCTTTCCCTCTCTCTATCTCTTTGTCTTCTCTCAATTTTCTCTATCCTATCTAATAAGAATTAGAATGAAAAAAAATTCTGTTTCTCTTGAGCCAAGATGAGAGAGAACTTGTGTTTACCTCCTGTGATCACAGCAAAGCTAATCCAACACTTAGGTCAATATACACAGAAACTGACCAGAAATTTTAAACAGCTTTTATAGCAAGGTACAAAAGGACAACATTTAGGTGAAGAAGAGTCACCAAGAAAGAAACCATATCACACAACAGCAATCCACAGTCAGAAAGAGGTTTCTAAGGTATGGAACTTGAGTTTGGGAAAAAGGTAGAGGGTAACGGTTAACTCTTGCTACCTTGTTCCTAAGATCCTATACTTACAACATGTTCATAGCTGCATTATTCACACTAGCCAAACAATGGAAACAGCTTAAATCAACAGATGACTGGATAGAAAAAAGTTATGGGATATATATTCCATAGAAGACTACTCTGCAACCAAAAAAGATGATACTGTTCCTTTGGGACAAAATGGATGGAATTGGAGGTGATTATGCTTAGCAAGATAAGTAAAGAGATGAATGACAACTGTCAGGTGGTTTCACTCAAATTTGGAATCTAGAGAACTGATAGGCATGAACTTCCCAGGAAAAAACAAAACTAGAAGCAAGCAAACTATTTGTAAGACCTGTGAGAACTACAATGGTTAACTTTGGGAGGTGGGAGGGTGAGGATAGAGAACTTCAGTGGTAGGTTTGGAACTATAAATTATAATCTTATAATCCTGTAAAATACTACTAATAGCAAATATTTTTTTAAAAAACTATAGGTTATAAAAGAGGTTAGAATTATCTGTAGGTGCCATTTTGGTGACTTCTTATAATTTTCCTGATAGTAGCACTGATAGATGACATATTGGGAGTCACTCTCCATAGTAGCAGACCCCGTGGACACATTCCTGGGTACTACCCTCAGCCCTAAAAAATAACTGCTAGCTAACAGCTGATAGACCTTGATCAAGACTGCTTACTCCTGGCAGACACACAGACCTAACCCAGTCAGCCCACACCAGCCTGTTAGCAGGCAAACCACACTCCCTATAACCAGCAAGCATCCCCACACAACTCCCAAAATATCACTAGCTAGCAAGGACGCCTGACTGACTGCTATGTTTCCTTGCCAGCCCACAGCTGGGCACATTCTGTTTCCTGTCTGCCTTGGATAATGTGCTCTATCACCAGGTGTGACTGAGGACTTAGTTTCCTACTAGACTTGTCCTAGTATATAGGTCCCCCACTCTTCCTCCAGGTCTGTGCAGCCTAATCTATGTAGTGGCTTCTGGGTACATGTAACTATAAGTTTCAGCTTGAACTCAGTGTATGAAGCCACTAAGGACATGTGACCTCAAGCCCATAGTTGTTGCCACAGCCCACTCTACCCTGATGCTATAACCACTGTCAGAACTTCCTCCCCTTCAATCTTTGATTGCCACCCATACTCAGTGCTACAGCTATTGCTGCTACATTCATAACTATTGATACAACTAGGCACTCATAGGGGAGAAGATACAGTAAAAAGATAAAGGAATTGAGACAAAAGTTTGGGTGGGGAAAAAAATACAATCTAATGATTCTCACTCACTGAAATGAGGAGTCTATCAACAAAAAAGAATTTCAACAAAGGCAGGAAGGATATCAGGAAACTTCAAGTAATTCATAGAGCTAAAAAATATAGTAGCTGAACTAAAAGAAATGCAAGAAAGTCTCAACAGCAAAATGACAAAAGTCAAAGAAGTGAGTGTGAGGACAAGGTAATGGAAGCTACAAAAAAATAAAAGCAGCAAAAAAGGTAAAAGAATTTTAATAAATGCAGATAACATAAGAGAATTAAGGGATAATATTTTCATATGGGGTGGGGGGAGTCCAGAAGGAAAAGAGAGAAAGAGGCAGAGTTCTTATTTGAAGAAACAATAACCAAGAATTTCCTCAAGGTCAGGAAGAAGACAAGATACCCAGATACAGAATATTCAGAGTTCCAAATGAAACTCACCCCACCCCACCCCATATACAAGTGTACACACCAAAATATATTATGACCTAAATAGCAGAGAACAAAGAGTTGGAGAGATCAGGAGATATTTCACCCAGTAAAGTGCATACTTTACCATGTGTGAGGAATAGCGTTTAAGTTTCTAGACACCCACAGGAGTACCTACATGCAGAAACTATGTTAGCAATGGAATAGTACTACGGTATCTTCCTTTTTATATTTCTTTTTCTTTCTTTGTATCTCACCCTCTACCTAAAACATGAGAATCCAATGAGAGTAATGTAATCATTTAGGTACAAAGCTCCACAATAATTCTGTCAGGATAAAATAATAAAATAAAGCAAAATAAAATAAACGAGAAAGGATACAGAAAGAATCCTAAAAGTAGAAAAATCTAAGGCTCACATATGAAGACCTCCTTAAAACTACCATAAGACTTATCAACTCTCAAGGTGAGAAGATAACAGCATGACATATTTAAAATGTTGAATGGAAAAGTCCTCCAACAAAGAATACTCTGCCCAACTAGGTTATCACTCAGACAACTTCACACAATTCCCACCATCAGAACTCTGTATCCCATCCCCTCCCGTGATAGCTTTCCTATTCTTTAATCCTCTGGGAGTATGGACCCAAGGTCATTGTGGGACACAGAAGGTGAAAAATCTGGCTTCTGTAATTGCTTCCCCGCTGAACATGGGTGTTGACAGGTCAATCCATACTTCCAGCCTGAGACAGCATCTTAAACCATGTATGGTCACACTGTAGCTATCATTTGTTAGAATAATGAGAAGAACTATCAAACAGAAATTTTTAAAAGCCTTTTGTAAATAAAATTTTAAAATATTTTATTATAAGTCTTCTTGGATCAAGTTTATCTTTTGTGATGACTCAAGCAAGTCACAAGCAAGTCTTGTGGGCTACTCACGTTTCATGTGAGCTACAATAACTTATCTTGTAAGGTGTAAGACATAAGGGAGGCTGCAGCTATATTATAGCATCTCCACACCTTCTACTAATACAAAACACTAATTTAGGTGCTGCCATGAGAAGATTAAATGACCTAGGATCACATAACCAATCACAAAACATCTGAGTTATTTATCACTTTATCATAGCAATGAAGAGGCTTCATGCTACTCTGGGTAAGATTAAAGGCATGGTGTCTACAGGCCCTAGGGCCTTGATCTTTATGCATGTTTACCCCTAGAGAGTGGCTCCCTCCCAGCACATTTTACTGACTTCTCTAGACTTTTTTTTTAAACTTTGTTTATTTTATTTGATAGGACAGAGAGAAATTTAGAGGCAAAGGGTATAGAGTGAGAGGCAGAGAATATCTGCAGCACTGTTTCAGCACTTGTGAAGCTCTTTCTCTTGCCAAGTGGTGACCAGGGCCTTGAACTCAGGTACTTGAGCACTGTAATGTGTTCATTTAACCAGGTGCACCACTGCTCAGCCCCTTAACTTGTCTATGCTTTACTCGAATATTTAGTGTCTACCCTGTCAAACGTCAACTTTTAAGTATGTGTGAATCTGGTGGAGGGAAAATGGTTCATTTCTGCTCTATTGTTTTGATCTCTGCAGCAAAGGCTACAATGTTATAACTGCTCTAATTTTTTTAAGATTTATTTATTTTTTAAAAATCTGTTCATTTTTATTGGGGGGGCTTATGGTTTACAGTAAATCCAGTTGTTGGGACATATGTAAAACTTCTTAGTTTTCTGAAAAACACTCTCACTCTAGCCTAGGTCCTCCTCCACCATCAAGCACCAGGACCTGAAAGCCCCTTACCCTCCAGAGTCCTCTACTTTGGTGCAACACACCAAACCCACTCCAAGTTCTACCTGTGTTTCCTCTTTCTGCTCTTATTTCTCAACTTCTGTCCATGAATGATATTATTCCATCTTCACCCTTTTCTTTCTGGTTATCTCACTCAGCATGATTTCTTCAAACTCCATCCAAGACGAGGTGAAGAAGGTGAATTCATCATTCTTAGAAGCCAAGTAGTATTCTACTGTGTATATATTCTACAATATTCTCCCAACTCATCTGTTTTTGGACAACTAAATTGCTTCCAGATTTTGGCTATCACAAATTGTGCTGCTATGAGAATAGGTATACACAGATCGTTTTGGATGGGTATATTTGGTTCCTTAAGATATATCCCCAGAAGAGGGATTGCTGGGTCATAGAGCAGATCCATCTCTAGCCTTCTGAGAGTTCTAGAGAATGGTATTAACATCAACTTAGTTATTCGTGACCTCACTAAGTCATCTAAAACCTTTATGTTGCCAAACTCAATGGTCTTTGCTCCGTTTCAGTTTATGGACATACTTATTCACTCCCTTATTGAAATGTATTTACATGGAAGGTGGAACTGACTGCCCTGGTGTCTAGAACATTATGTCCCAAGAAAATCCTTAATGCCTGGCATACCAAGGCAATCGATTGCTATACCTTTGGGACACCACAGTTATTTAGGTTTTCCTACTATGAAGTGCTCCAGGGTTCAGCCCTTTCCTTCTCTGTTTATACCCAATCTCAAATGATCTCATCTAATCCCATGGCTTACAAAAAAAAAAAAAATTTCTTTTAAGTACAAATATACTTTCAACAATTTATCAGTCACTTTTTTACTTTTCCTTTTATTTTATTAAAGATTTTATTTATTAATTAATGGTAAAGATAGGAGAGGAGAGGAGAGGGGGGAAGAGAGAGAGAGAGAGAGAGAGAGAGAGAGGACAAACCAGACATCACTCTGGTACATGTGCTGCTGGGAATTGAACTCAGGGCTTCATGCTTGAAAATCCACCACTTCCTAGAACATGACTTCTCCAATTACACCCCAGCATCACCACCTGGTTTTCTAACAGATCTCTTAAATATAGCACATTTAAAACTCAACATTTTCCTGCCCATCTGCCAGGTTTCCACCACATGCCACTAAGTGGCATTTCCACTCCACAGGATCTGAGACACCACTATTGCTTTCCCGATTTACAGTGAAAACTTTCTATTGTCCACACTCATCTAATCTCCACATAGTCATTAGAGTAGTTCTAATAAAAAAAGAACTCTACAAGAAATGTGTCCTGAAGCCCCACCTCCTCAGGCCCCTCCTCCACTAGGGAAAGAGACAGAAAGGCCTGGAGTATGGATCCAGCTGTCAACGCCCATGTTCAGCGGGGAAGCAATTACAGAAGCCAGACCTTCCACCTTCTGTATCCCACAATGACCTTGGGTCCATACTCCCAGAGGGTTAAAGAATAGGAGAGCTATTAGGGGAGGGGATGGGATATGGAGTTCTGGTGGTGGGAACTGTGTGCAATTGTACCCCTCTTATCCTATGGTCTTGTCAATATTTCCCAATTAATAAATAAAATTTTTTTTAAAGTTAAACTTGCCAGGATAATCAATGCTCAGTGACTTGCCTTTTTTTTTTTTTTTAATCAGATTACTGCTCAACTCTGGTTTATGGTAGTACAGGGGACTGAACTTAGGACTTTGGAACCTCAGGCATGAGAGTCTCTTTGCATAACCATTATGCTATTACCCCTGCCCGACTTCCCATTTTAAGGAAGGTAAAAGTTTCTGAGGCCTCTGACCCAGTCCATTCTTATCTCTACTGTCCTCTATGCTAAAGGTACAGGAGTACGTACACGTATACACACATGTACACACACACACACACACACACACACAAACACACACACACCTCCTTGCTGCTTCTGGAGCATGTCACATGCTCTTGCCTCAGGATCTTGGCACTTGTTGTCCAATCAACTGAATATTTTTCCTTCAGATAATTAACAAGCTTATTCATAATTCTTCCCAAGTGTGTCCTTCCCAGACACTTTGCAGACCCCCAATCTAAAGCTGCCCCTCTTCTTTGTCACTCTTCATCCCCTTTTTGTTTCATTCTTCAAAGCACTTACTACCCCTTGATATCATCTGTATTCACTTGTTTGATTTCCATTCTAGAATGTGATTTACACATTGGTTATATCACTATGAACTCCCTGGCATCTACAGCAGTTTCTGGCTGAGTGAGATGCAATACATTTTTGTGAAATGAGTGGATATGTCAAACGGCTAACTTTAGTAAACAGAACTGAGGGTAACAAGTTTCTCCTGATTGTGATGATTTCAAAGCACCATGTGGCTTAGACTGAGCAATGCTGCCCTGCTTCCACCAATGACAATTTTCCACTGATGTCACTGAGTATACAGAGTTGACATGCCATTGTGAGACTCAATCTGTCTTTACCCAAACTGGTTTGATTCCTCTGTCTTTGCAACAGTAAGAGCCCTGCTCTATATGGCAGGCACCATTCATGTTGTCTTCTGTTATGAATTTGCAAGAAGATTACATTGAGATCTTCATTTGTCATCAAGTCTCCTCCAGTGAACTCAAACCTAATAAAAGCCCAAGTTCTTGAAAGGCAAGGCATAAGAAACAACAGCCTTAGAACACCTACCACACTCACAGAGGACATTGGTTATCAGGTGATCTAGCATTTAAACCACTCATCCCTGTTTTATTTTTTAAATTTATTTATTACTGGATAGAGACATAGAAATTGAAAGGGATGGGGGAGATAGTGAAGGAAAGAGAGAGATACCTGCAGCTCTACTTCACCACTCATGAAGCTTTCCCCCTGTAGCTGGGTACCAGGGGCTTGAACCTGGGTCCTTGAGCACTGTAAT
This sequence comes from Erinaceus europaeus, assembly GCF_950295315.1. Lineage (NCBI taxonomy): Eukaryota > Metazoa > Chordata > Mammalia > Eulipotyphla > Erinaceidae > Erinaceus > Erinaceus europaeus. The sequence goes on along the minus strand of NC_080171.1, from coordinate 72,151,907 downwards.
GTGTGCACTTAACCAGGTGCGCCACTGCCTGGCCCCCCTAAGTCATCTTTAATGATCTAAGAAGATGGCTGCAGGCAGGGGTAGATAGCATAATGGTTATGCAAAGACTCTCATGCCTGAGGCTCCAAAGTCCCAGGTTCAATCACCTGAACCACCATAAACCAGAGCTGATCAGTGCTCTGGTTAAAAAGAAAGAGAAGAAGAAGGTTGTTTTACTGCACAGAAGCTTAAACACAGTACAAAATTTCTACAGTACAAGACTTCTTTTACAATGTTCATGTCCGACAGAAACATGCCATGTAACCATGGTGTTTTGGTATATATCCAGGATGTGGCTTTTTACATGCTTTTCTTAAGCCAGAACCATTACAGTACATTTGATTCATTTAATTTCACTTCAGATTTTTTTTCTATTCTCTCTCTTTTCTTTCTTCTTTTTTATTTATTTCTTTATTTATTTTCCCTTTTGTTGCCCTTGGTTTTTGTTACTGATATCGTTGTTGTTAGGACAGAGAGAAATGTAGAGAGATGGGGAAGACAGAGAGGGGGAGAGAAAGATAGACACCTGCAGACCTGCTTCACCACCTGTGAAGCGACTCCCCTGCAGGTGGGGAGCTGGGGGCTCCAAATGGGATCCTTAAGCTGGTCCTTGCGCTTTGCACCACCTGCACTTAACCTGCTGTGCTACCACCTGACTCCCCTTTTCTTTATTTCCTGGCTAGGGGAGATAGCATGCTGGTTATGCAAAAAAAAAAAAAAAAAAAAAAAAAGATTTTCATGCCTGAGGCTCCAAACTCCCAGCTCAATCCCCTGCCAGAATTGAACAATCCTCTCAGAAGAAAAAAAAAAAATTCCCCCACTATGAAAATGTAGATTACAAGTATTAACCTTGTACACAGTGCCTCATACCCTCCTTCACTCCTTTCTGCCTGAAGGCATAAGTCCCAATCCACTCATTTTTTTTTTTTTGCCTCCAAGGTTATTACTGGGGCTCAGTGCCTGCACCACAAATCCACTGCTCCTGGAGACCATTTTTTCCCCTTTTGTTGCTCTTGTTGTTTTATCATTGTTATGGTTATTATTATTGTTGTTGTTGTTGCTGTCATTGGATAAGACAGAGAGAAATGGAGAGAGGAGGGGAGATTGAGAGGAGGAGAGAAAGATAGACACCTGCAGACCTGCTTTACCGTCTGTGAAGTGACCCCCCTGCAGGTGGGGAACCAGGGGCTCCAACCCAGATCCTTAACGCTGGTCCCTGCGCTTTGCACCACATGCGCTTAACCCACTGGGCTACCACCCGACTCCCCCCAATCCACTTTTGTCTTGTATGTTTCACTCCTCTTTCTACTTTCAAAAATCAGAAAATACTTCTAGTATTTTAGTTTCACTTTAATGAAGAGAACAAACAGCTGTTTTGCTGTGTAGGGGGTGGACATCAGAGGATGTCTGTCAGCATGTGTGGGTGGTTCTGACAATGGAGAATGTTGAGACCACTGGGTGTGTCTCCACACAGGTAGTCCTACACACAAGGTCACTCCCTCTGATTACAAAGAACTGACAGAAACATGGAAAAGGCCCAGGAAGTCTATCATCTACCTTTCCTAGGTGTAGGTGTGACTTTGAAAGGCAGAAAAGGCAGGGCCATAGAAAAAAATAAGTGGGCAAATATATATAAATATAAACACACAGTTATAAAAATAATAGTCAACCCACATCTGTAACCTTGGGAGAACTACTACAATTTCCAACCCTGGTGGTGAGATGGTGTGGAATGAATAACAATGATAATGATAATGATAATAATAAAGAAATAAAATAATAATATATAAATATATAAAATTAACTGTTTACTGTAGTAAAGTAGAGTGATCCAGCCTCCCTTCAGAGAGAGGGTCAGGCCCTCCCATTGCTGCTTTATAGTGAAGGCAAGGTCCTGGAGGGACCCATAAGAGGGCTTATGATAACATTCCTGATTGTGAAGTGACTAGTGATGGTAGAGAAAGATCAAAATAAGCTACCTTTATGTTTGTTTAAAAAGAAAAAGAAGAAAAGATTTGGGGGCAGGCAGTGGAGCAGCTGGTTGAGCACACACATTATCATGAGCAAGGACCCCAGCTTGAACCCCCATTCCCCACCTGCAGGGGAGGACACTTCACAAGGAGTGAAGCAGGTTCATGGGTGTCTATCTTCCTCACTCCCTCTCTCTCTCCCCATCATTTCTCAATTTCTTTCTGTCCTATCTAATAAAAATAGAAAGAAAATAATATAAAAGGGAAAAGTGGCTGCCGGAAGGGGTGGTTTGCTTCTGCTGGCACCAAGCCCAGTAATAAATCTGGGGCAAAAATACATACATACATTCATACATACATAAAATATTTTTTCAGGAATTTTAAATATTATTCGAGAAAATTGAAAACATTCACATATTAGAACATGAGATAGAGAGAAAAAGAGAGTTTTGATATACACATGATGATTTTGGGGCCAAAATATTTATTTATTAATGAGAGAGAAAGAGCCAGAGCATCATTCTGGCACATGAAATTATGGGGGTTGAACTCAGGTCCTCATGCTTGGGAGTCCAAGGCTTTATCTACTGTATCACCTCCCAGACACCTACATTTATTCCTTTAGAATTCTTCTACTCAGTCAGGTTGTTTAAACTGTCCTCAATTTCACCACATGTTAAAAATCTTGGGAAACTTTAATATACTGATGCCCAAAACCCACCCTATGGATTTTGATATAGCAGCTCTATGGAGGACCTATAATCAGACCCAGGTAACTCTAGCATGTCTGAGGTTCTAACTCTAAGTCTTCTCATCCCCTTCTGTAAAACCTTTTACCTTTTATTACATCATGTACCTACCTTTTTTTTTTTTTAATTGCCACCAGGGTTATCACTGGGGCTCAGTGCCTGCACATCAAATCTACTGCTCTAGGTGGATTTTTTTTTTCTTTTTTAACTTAACAGGAAGAGAGAAATCGAGAGGGGCAGGAAGATAGAGAGAAAGAAATACTGGGAGGGAAGGAGGTGGTGGTGGCACACCCAATTAAGCACACATAGTACAAAGCACAAAGACCATCACAAGGAGCAGGGTTCAAGCCCCCACTCCCCACCTGCAGGAGGATGTTTCATGAGCTGTGAAGCAAGTCTGCAGGTATCTCTCTCTCTCTCTCTCTCTCTCCTTTGCCTCCAGGGTTATCGCTGGGCCTCAGTGCCACCACTATGAACCAACTGCTCCTGGAAGTCATTTCCCCCATTTTTTTTGTTGTTGTTGCCATTGTTATTGCTATTTTTGCCATTGCTGTTGTTGTTGTTGGATAGGACAGAGAGAAATTGAGAGAAGAGAGGGAGACAGAGTGGGGGAGAGGAAGATAGACACCTGCAGACCTGCTTTACTGCTTGTGAAGCGACCCCCCTGCAAGTGGGGAGCTGGGGGCTTGAAACAGGATCCTTATGCCAGTCCCTGCGCTTTGCGCCACGTGCGCTTAACCCAGTACACTACTGCTCAGCGCTGCCCCCCCACCCCGTGTCTATTTTTCTCTATCACTCTTTATCTCCTCCTTCTCTCTCAATTTCTCTCTGCCCTATCTAATAAAATAGAGAAAATGGTGTCCAGGAGCAGTGGATTTGTAGTGCCAGCACTGAGCCCCAGTGATAATCCTAGAGAAAAAAAAAAAAAGAAAGAAAGAAAGAAAGAAAGAAAGAAAGAAAGAAAGAAAGAAAGAAAGAGGGGGGGTGGTGCCAGACTGGGGGAGACAACTGCACTACTTGCACTCCCCACCCCCGCACGTGGTGAGTGGGGTCTCAAGCCTGGGTCCTTGAGCATGGTAACGTGTACTTAACTATGTGCACTACCACTAGGCCCCCTGGATCTCCCTCTTTTCTGAGCCCCTGCCACACTCAAAGGCAGTATAGATCCTCTATATTAACTCTCCTCCAAGATGGAGCATAAGGTCCTTTCAGTGGTGAAACTTTCCATGATTCATCTTCTTTCTGTCTCCGACAGTGCAGTCACAGCACCAGATACAGACTATTATACAATATTATACACATGTATAACTATATAATATACTAATGCTAGTATATTACACTAATAGACATATATTATCGCTACATATAGCAATATCAGCCACTATTTACACAGCATCTGTGATGCAATTCTATATTAACTCCAACGGGGATTGTATCAATATGCCAATATTGCAACTCAGGACACTGAAACTTGAACAAGGCTAAGTAATGTGCCCCAAATTATATACCTAGTAAGTGGCAGCTGTACACTGCCCCAAAGCCAACTGCTTGCCTCGTGCCAAGTAATAACAATCTTATACTTGGGTTTTCAACAATTTGACACCAATTAAATGCCAAAAAATTAAACAACCATTTATTCATATATAGTGTTTTGAAAATGGTGGTTATATAAAAGTTAAGACAAATATCAATATTCATGTAGTCTTGTTTTTTTTTTAATTGCCCAAAGCCATACAATGAAGCACCTATGGCCTTTTACTTGAGGAAAGTTTTTTAAAGTTGCTATAGGTTGAGAGTCTAGTTATAAACTATTCTTCTGCCTTTCCATAAATGAATCTTGATGAAATATCTCACTACCATTCTAAGAAATAACATAACTTTTTTTTTTTTTAAATCACCAGTTGAGTTACTGATTTCTATTAGAGGAACCAACATTTGGGAACATGACTTAGTGGAAAGAACACCACTTCATTCTGACATTACAACACGAGAAGTAGACAAACATTAGGCAAAGGGATTTCCAAAGCAGGCCACATGGACTTCAGGCGGTTAAATTTAAAAAGAGAGAGAGAGAGAGAGAGACAGAGGTGAAAGCAGGAGACTTTGATGGAGCTAAAGATATTCAGTAAACTAAACTAGAACAAAGAGTAATACTGTTTACAGGTTTTTTTCAAATATAACCAAAAATAAACTATTAAGATCTGATGATTCTTGTATAGCTACCTTTTTTTTTTGCTAATATTTTTATATCTTGTTAGAAAATAGATACATAAATCACATTTAACTGGATTTCTAAGCCAATGAAGTAACTAATCAAAACTTACTGCCTAGGCAGCATTGCTACCAAAAGAAATCCTGCAAATATTAAGAAAAATTTTTGTGACTTTAAGAAGTGGGGGATTTCTCCTGTAGAAATGTAAGACTGTAGCATTAAGCAAAAGCTAGTACAGAGAGAAAGGGTTAAAGCCTGTTAGCTGAACTTCCTTAAAGCCTCTTAGTGGTGATGTCCTCACTATTTCTCAAAATAGTCGTTGCTGAGAGCTGCCGCCCTAGTTTACAAAAAAGCAGAGCACCGAACTCAATTCCCCTACTTTATTTAAAACGTGAAATCTATCCAGTTGCCTTGTAACTGAATTTTGCATAGATTGGAACAAAATGTGATTTGGCAATTTAATTTTTAAAATCTCAGTGTAATGTATATTAGAACCAGTGTAAAACAAAAGGCATATCCAATTCATCTTAGGATAAGTCAATTTAATATTGCTGAAAGCATGAGCATTATAAACTAGATGCACTTTTACTATAATCTGCAGTTAGGAAACAGCAAAAAAACTACAAATGAAAAGGAATCTAGCAAGCCACTAAAGTGATAAATGGATTTATGCTTTGAAGAAATGTCATTGTGAATTATCTCTTGCTGTAAAAGGTGCTACCCATCTTTTATTTTCTATTTCATCAATGACAACATACACATTTAATTCCTATTTAAATAAATCACTCCAATAAACATACCTTTTAAAGACACTCAGTTACAGGGCGCGTAAATTGTTACAGGAGACAAGATGGCGGTCACAGGAAACCAAGTGGAAGGTTACAAAATTTCTAAGAGCAGAAGTGGCTTTGAAGTAATAAGTGGGGGGGGGGGGGGGGAAGCAACCTAACCTCCTCAAGATAACCACTAGAACAAGAGATTGCCACTGGGCTGTTATGAGGAAGTAAGTACAAGCAGGGCTGTAGCTCTCTCACAAAGGAAGTGAAGACTCACTTTGGTTTTACAAACCTTCTCATTTAAGTCCCATTTAACACAATGCTCAAATACAACACTTGCATGTACACTCAGCAAATGGTAACAACCTTCAACTTAAAAGATGCAGTGTGTTTTTAAAAAAATATTGAAGCCTTTATAGGAAGTTTCACATAAGACAAGATTATGATAAAGAAGTCTATGATTGCTTAGAATTGGGAGCTGGGAAATAAGGGGCACAATAGGATGGTATTATAATTAATTTACCACCAGGTTTATTGTTGGGACTCAGTACCTGCACAACTCTACCACTTCAAATGGAGTTTCTTTTTTCTCTTGCTAGAGAGTGAGAGAAAAAGGTAGGGAGGAAAAAGACAGAAAGAAAAGATACCTGAAGCACTGTTCCACTGCTCATAAACTTCCCCCAGCTACCCACCCACCCACATATGGAAATGCTCACACTCTACTGGGTCAGCCACCGTACAGCCCCCACAATGGCACCTTCTAGCGTAAAAAGAAGTCTTTGAATTGTCACTAAGAAGTTAAATTGCTATAAAATGACCAAACTCAACCCACTGTACATATAAAATTAAGCAAATCTTTATTGTATGTAAATTACACTTTCAAGAAAGCAAGCTGAAAAAAATGAAGGCTCATAAATTTTCAGATTCTAGAATAGATTTTTTTCTGGTAAAGCATGTCACAAACAGTACCAACTTTTAGGCTAATCACCCCTCCTCAAAACTACAAATCATAATTTGATTGAAATCAACAGCCTAGAAGTTCACTAAGTGCAGAAATTTCTGAATCACAACTCTTGGAGGTGGACTCTGTTTTCTAATTCTTGCTTGAGGGAGGAAGGGAGAGAGGGAAATTGATGTCAGAAAGGAAGTACAGGCATTGAATTCTAATTTCTAATCCTAATTCTAATCCCAACTGGTGGTTGGGAGTGTAAGGTGGCAGGGGAAGATTTAAGAATCAGGAAGTAAGAGCATGTGTTGGGCACAATCATTCTCTAAGCAAATCTATATAAATCAATCATTCAATCATTCTCTAAGCAAATCTATATAAAGCTCATACTTACTAGCTGAAGAGAAGGGAAGCCAGAAGTACTTATGCTATGTCGATGGTACTGGCCAAGGTTTGGTGGCAGAGTAAACTGTTTTCTTATTTCCGCTGAAGAATACCTTGGGTTAGAATAGAAAAACCTAAATGAAGTGGTTATCTTTTTAAGTCATCACAATTATACACATAACCCTTGCTATCATTTTATAAAACATGCCTTGGCCGGAGAATTGGTAGACTAGAATGTCCTTGGAGGCCTGTAGCTTTTGATTGATAACAGTATGGCTCTTTCCCTAAAGTGAAAGGAGGAGGGGGGAGGGAAGCAGAAAGAGGGGGAAGGGGAGGAGAAGAAGGTGGAGGAAGAGGAAGCAGAAAGGAGAAGGAGGAGACAAAGAAAATATCCAGAGTACTTGACTTTTCTTCCCAGGCCATTCAGAAGTACTATATCTACATGAAGTCTCTGACTGAAGTAATTTAAACCCTGAACTGCTAATTTGATTCAGTCATTCTTATTTCAAGTAGTTGAATCCTGCTGGTGAGCTGCTTGTGATCACAGAAAATGCTAGAGAGCTGTGATGTGAATAGTTCTACTATCTGCAGATCCCTTAAAACTGGGATCCCAAGAACTTCATTATTCCCAGTCAGCTCCTTGTAGAGCAATCCTGAGTCATGTGACAGCCAGCAAATAGGCACCTGAAGCTTGTTTTCTATTATCTATTACACCTGCTGGTGTGAGCTTGCTAACCAGAGGTATCCTGGCTTATAAGTAGGTTGGCTTCTGAGCACTCAATTCTTAGTAACTTAGAACCCAGACCACAGTTTCTCATTACCCCAGTTTCTGGTGTTTGGACTCTCAGGCTAATTCACAAAAGTGTAATTAAACCACAATGAGGGGGCTGGGTGGTGGCACACTTGGTTGAGTGCACATGTTATAGTGCACAAGTACCCCACCTGTAGGGGGAAAGCTTTGCGAATGGTGAAGTAAGTCTGCAGGTGTCTCTGTTTCTCTCCCTATTTCCCCTCCTCCTCTCAATTTCTGGCTGTCTCTATCCAATAAATAAATAAAGATGATAAAAAATAAAAATAAATAAACAAACCACAACGGGATCATTGTAGAGTGTAACTAGCACTCTACAATGTGATGAGATGACGGAGAAGCAAATGAGTCACACACCTGAAGCACCCTGTGTATCCAACAAAGGATCAAGTTTAAAGTACATGATTTTTCCAATATAATATTGAATGTCATACATAAAGCTTATACTTTCTCCATTAAAATATAGTCTATGACATAACCTTGATTTTTTTAAATTATTATTATTATTATTATTTTCAGCCAGAGTACTGCTTAGCTCTGGCTTATGGTGGCGTGGGGTATTGAATCTGGGACCTGGAGCCTCAGGCAAGAGAATCTGTTTGCATAATCATTATGCTATGTCCCCATCTAGGATGTATATTTTTATTTATTTATTTATTTATTTTGCTTCCAGGGTTATTGCTGGGGCTCAGTACCAAGAATCCACTTCTCCTAGATGCCGTTTTCCCCATTTTGCTACCCTTGTTGTTACCCTTGTTATCATCATTATTATTATTGTTGTCATTGCTGCTATTGTTGATGGACAGGACAGAGAGAAATGGAGAGAGGAGGGGAGACAGAGGGAGGAGAGAAAGAAAGACACCTGCAGACTTGCTTTACCGCCTATGAAGCGACCCCCCCTGCAAGTGGGGAACCAGGGGCTCAAACCAGGGGCTCAAACCAGGATCCTCACACCAGTCCTTGTGCTTCACACCATGTGTACTTAACCCACTGTGCTACCATCTGACCCCCCCCCAGACATAATTTTAATTAACCTGCATGATGAGGCTTCTGGCACTGTCCATTAGACTCCTGACCTTGGCAATGTGGTTCATCTAGAGAGTCAGGAACCCTCTGGTCCCACCTGTGGGTTCTCTGTCCTACAGTTTCCTTTTAGGATTTCAATACCCCTATTATACATGTCAAGGAATCATACATATAACTCAAGGAAGGACCATTATCTCTCCCATCTGGAGCTCTAAATGGAAACAAGAATGGAAGACATGGCTGGAGCACTTTGAATCCAGTGCTGGCTGGTTCCTTTCATTACTGTGCAACAATGTGTGAAACCTCACAGGAAATTATTCCAGCCCACATTAATTCACACCTTACTTTCTTGAAGTACTTTCTTTAAATTAAATCTTCAAAAGGGGTATGGGGTGGTGACAGGAGGTGGCACACCAGGTTAAGAGCACATAGCACTAAGTGCAAGGACACATGCAAGGATCTGGACTTGAAATATTCCCCATCTGAAGAAGGCAAGCTTTACTTACAGTGAAGCGGGTCTTCAGGTGTCAATTTTCTCTCTCCCTCTCTATCTCACCTTCCTCTCTCTCTCTGTGTTCTATCCGATAAAATGGAAAGAATAGCCACCAGGATCCGTGGATTCATAGTGCCTGCACTGAGCCCTAAAAATAACCTTTAAGGTGGAAGGAAGGAATGAAGGAAGGAAGGAAAGGAGAAAGAAAAGGTGGGTGAATGGAAGGAAGGATGGGTGGATGGATGAATGGATGGATGGATGGAAGGCTAGGACAGGGCTGGAGAAATAGCTCAATGGGTTGGATGCCTGACTTGTCATGCATGGTTCAAGTTTAAGCCCTGGCACCACATAAGAAGGAACTCCAGTGCTGTGATGACTGCCTCTGTCTTTGTCTTTGTCTTTGTCTTTGTCTGTCTCTCTCTCTCTCTCTCCAAATATCCCAGGTTAGTGAAATTGTGCATGTATGAGGCCTTGTTGATACTAAACAAACAAAAAAGAAAAGAAAACCCCTAATGAGCTATCTCTTTATAAACCAATCACTAGGCTGGATATAACCAAAAACATAGGCAATACCAAGTGCTTTTGAGGCTCTGAGGGAACCAGAGCATCAGACATTATTGGTGAGAATGTGAAATGGTGTGGTTGCTCTGCAAAGCAGTCTAGAAGTTTATCAGAAAGTTAAAGGTTCTCATATACCCTAGAAATTATAAACACACACACATACCCCAAAAGTAAAACAAAGTTCCACACACAAAAAAAATTATATATAAATATTCATGTTTTCTTGGTGAGCTCAGATGTCCTTCCCTCAAAGGGTATTTAAGAGGATCTTAATAATTCAGAACTTTACAACTATCATCTCATTGTTTCTACAGATGACACATGGAGGATGTCTTGGGATTTGTTTAAAATGTCAGTTCCCCAGGGCTGGGGTAGAGTTCACTCAGTGGAGATCACACTCCACCATGAAGCTCTGGATTCAGTACTACATGTAATCATTATGGACTACATGGAATCATCAGGAAATCTTCATAAATGATGGGTCAGTGATATGATGACTCTTCTTTTCTCTATATCTCTCTCTCTGTCTCTAACAATAATTAGTAGGGGGGAAATGTGTCCAGTAGGAGCAATGAGAATGATAGGACAGGGTGGGAAGTAAAACTCTATGTTTTCATTGAGGCTGACAGATAACTGTGAGATGTATAGTTGGGCCTAAGAACCCTTTGGGACTAAAACCAAAGCAGAACTTGCCAATGTGGCCAATAGATCATTTACATAAAGTCATCAGTTGCTTAAAAAGAAAAAAAATGAAAGCTGAACCCTACCACAGTCCTGATTCAACATATTTTATGGTATAATCTGGAAAACTGCATTTTTACCTAAATGATTTTGATGCCCAACAGTGAAAACTTATTGTTAATGCAAGACTATAAGAAAGGGATCAGTTCATTCATTCATTCAACACTGAGGACACACAAAATGCCAGACTCTCTGCCAAGTGTTGTGACTAAGAAGATCCTTTGGCTGCTACTGGAAGCTCAGTGCTATAGGTGAGGTGAATAGGAAGAGAAAAGATGAAAACTTAATAATTACACTATAATATGATATATATTATATAGAAATGAGAACAGTGCCTTGTGATCAAACAGGAGGGAAATAATTCCTCCTTTAAAAATGTTTAGGAGATATCTTGGATGAGGGGGTTCTTTGAAATGTGTGTGTGCTTGAATATTTTTTCTGATATTTTCTTATATGTAAACATTAACTTTCCATACTAAGTATTTAAAATATTTCTACTACTTTAACCATCAATTAAAATGGTTTATTTGTCCTGTTCCTTTATAAGAGATACGGCTCAAAACACATAGGAAAATGACTGAAAGAAAATTCAATCACTGATGCATGAACTTGTGCCATTTGTCAGCTGTTTGAGTTCAAGTACATGAAGTATATTGAAACTACAAAGGATAAGTCTTAGTTATATTACATTCGAAATGAAGGAGCTGTGTTCTATGCACTCCTGGGTAGCTACCATCTCTATCTGGCAAAGATGCTCAAGAATCTCCAAGTATAGGGGCTAGGTGGTGGCACACCTGATTGAGTGCACATATTACAATGCACAAGGACCCGTGTTCAAGTCCCTGGTCCCCACTTGCAGGGGGAAAGCCCAGCAGGTGGTGAAGCAGGGCTGCAGGTGTCTGTCTCTCTCCCTCTCTATCACCCCCTTCCATCTTGATTTCTGGCTGTCTCTATCCAATAAATAAACAAATAACAAGAACCTCCAAATGGAACCATCAGTGCTGTGACCTGCACAAGCAGCTGGGTTAGGAAATCAAACAGCCCCGCAAGGCTTCTCTCTGGCTTTCATCCCAACAACAAAAAAAATTCCTCTGCTATATGCAGGTATGGCCAGGAGCCAAAGTGGTTGGAAGAGTTTTGAAACTGATTCAAGGAAAAAGTCTTGTTTTTAAGTATTGAAAGAAGCTTAGGGTTTCCCAGAAACATACACGTTTTAAACAATTGTAAAAGGGGTGGAACAAGTAAGAGCAAACACAAAATTTACTCCCTGTAACTAACAGCTGGTTGTAAAACACTCAACAAATATAAGGTGTAAAGTATACAAGAAGTAATAAATAATAATTACAGACAATTGTGGGTGCCATATATATGAATACAGCCATAAGCACATGGTATAATTAAGCACTGCAAAATAGCCAATGTTTAGGAATAGTTATGATTTATACCATGAAAGAGATGAATGTTGCCCACCTCAAAGCTTCTGAATGGTAAATTTACATTATAGTAGTGTAATATAAAAAATAGCAAAGGATTCTATTTTGTTGCACATTCAAGAGGTGTTTACCCTCTGGATGATGTAAACAATAAAGAGCTGCATCACAGTACATGTCATTAAGGTCTAGAGATATACAGCTGGCCCAAGAATGAGTGTTTCTGAAGATGACCACAAAAACAGTCTAAGGATTTTTCTTTTTTTCTTTGTTTTTTTTGCCTCCAGGGTTATCACTGGGGCTCGATGCCTGCACTATGAATCCACTGCTCCTGGAGGCTATTTTTTCCCTTTTGTTGCCCTTGTTGTTATTATTGTTGTTATTGTTGTTGGATAGGACAGAGAGAAATCAAGATAGACACCGGCAGACCTGCTTTACTAATTGTGAAGTGCCCCCCCTGCAGGTGGGGAGCTGGGGGCTCAAACCAGGATCCTTATGTCAGTCCTTACGCTTTGCACCATATGCATTTAACTCTCTGTGCTACCGCCCGGCCCCCGTCTAAGGACTTTTCTAAGATGCATCTTCAGAAACTTTTGGTAGAAAGCACTTTCAGATATAACAGACTGCAAATGAATTTCTGGTATTTATATATATAGTAATATGTAATTTTCATAATATGTAATAAATATGCTATACAATCACATACTTGTAATATATGCAACTCCACCCTTACATGTAAGTGCATGTATCCATACTTTGAACAGTAAAGTCTGAAATAAATTCCCCATAAGTTTCTCAGTCTGAAGCTTCCTATTACATACTTTTAGGTTTTAAACTCTCACATTTGCCACCACTTCTTACAAACTGGCATGTGGTAAATGTATAACTTCTGTAAAGATGATTCAACAAGTGGGAGCATGACTACAAAGAAAAATCCCCTTATTATCAAGCTGTGAAACATATGATTTTCCTGACAGGAGAGTCCCAAACCCCTTTCTCTTAGAAATTCTGCTGAATACAAAAGAATATTCATTAGATGAATGATGTATTTGAGGGTTCCCACAGAAAGTCTAGAGTAGAAGGATTACTCAGTGTCTCCAGTGTCTCTATAATGTACCTACCTTCTCTACTGTCTCCACAGATCTTATATATCAGCACATCATTTTATTCCTAACATAATCACCACCTACTGATAAGGCAGCATAACCATGTAAAAGACTGCGGGTAAGTATTGCACCAAAGTAAAGGGCTCTGGGGGATGGGGGTTCTTTCAGATCCTGGTGCCTGATGGTGGAGGAGGACCTGGGCTGAGGGGTGAGTGTTTTGCAGAAAATTGAGAAATTTTACACATGGACCAACAACTTTATTGACTGTTGATTGTAAACCATTAATTCCCTCAATTAAAAAAAGATATTTTTTCTAAAAAAAAAATTTAAAAAAGAAAGACTGCAGGTAATAAAATGAGTGCTTTCTGTTGGAAACTGTATAAAGAGTAAAAAGGTTCATCCAGAAAAGTGTGTTAAGATAAAATGACACAGGTCTTGGCCCAGGTAGTGGTGCATCCGATGTTGAATGCACACATTACTATGTACAAGGACTCAGGTTCAAGCCCCTGGTGCCCACCTGCAAGGGAAAAGCTTCACAGGTGGTGAGGCAATGCTGCAGCTCTCTCTCTGTCTCTCTCTTTCTATCCATTCTCCCCTCCCCCCCTCAATTTGCCTCTGTCCTATCAATAAATAAAAACGAAACATGTCTAGTATATGTATTGTTGACAAAAAATGTTCATGATGCAGTCCCAAATAACTATTAGAGAAAAAGAAATATAGACACATCAAACTTAACAGCTGAAAATCTAGATAAATTCTTTAAAGTATCTGGAAAAAAAAAAACAGGCTATCTTTAAGTTAGATGACTAAGATTAGTATTTGACTTCCCAATTGAAAAAGTAAAATTATTTTCAAAAAGCAATAGCATTTAAAGCACTGAAAAAGAACAACCAGCATCACATTTTAAAACCACTGAAAATACCCTTCCTAAATATAGACTGCATGAGATTTTTTAAATGTTAATTTTTTGATATATATAAAATATATATAGTTGTGTAAGGACTTGGGTTCAAGTCAGTCACCACCTACAGATAAGAAGCTTCATCAGCAGTGGAGTAGTTCTGCAGGTGTCTTCCCCTTCTTCCCAAACTCTCTCCCTCTATCTCTGTCTCTGTCTCTCTCCATATATATATGTCCCTCAATTTAAAATGGCTGCCAGGAATGAAAGAGTGGTATAGGCACTAAGCCCCAGCAATAACTTTGGTGGCAAAAAAAGGGTACTAACTAATCTTAGAATTTTAGTTAGGGATGGGTAGTAG